>NW_004524648.1:11833110-11843268 GCF_000260255.1 Octodon degus | reverse complement strand
CACTGCATATATTCTTCTTAGTGGTTAATTGCTGTACAAGATGCGGACTTGTGATCCTATTTACAAACACCATTAGAACAAATCATTCTATTCTTTAAGAGAATGCAACTATATATCTATCCCAACCACTATGAATACACAGATACAAAATAGACATTCATAGGTATACCGAGAGTCACATGGGGAGAAAATACTCTCAGGCTTTCACAGAGAGCACATTGGCCAAGCAATGGCCGTGACTCATCCACATGGCTGTAACATCATTTAATCATTGCAAAGTCTATTCATATTTTAAAAATCATATTCTACACCATAAAATTACATGTTAATTCTTAAAGAACAAAAACAATAAAAAACCCAACAACTATCTTAAATTTGTTTAAAGAGTTAAAGAGAAAAAATATATATGTATTCCCAGCTATCCAGAGGAAGAGCCATAAGGATTGTATAGTTCTGGTCAGCTGGAGAATATAGCAAGACTCTATCTCCAAACAGATAAAAAATTAGAATAATAAGAACTAGAGAAAATTAGGAAAGTCATAAGTGAGGAAAATGAAAACATCAAAAAAAATGTTAGAAATTATAAAAAGGATCCATGTACTCTATGGAGCTAACAGATACAGTAACTGAATTGAAAAATGTATTAGTGAATTGGAAGACAAGTTCATTGAAACTAGCCTGAGGATAAAGGAAAGAGTGAAGGAAATTGTGCATGTTCTAACTGACCTGTTAGGATGATATTAAGCAAAAAAAATGAGGCATTTTATTCAGAAAGACTAGAGAAAAAAAGGGAGAATTTATTTCAGGAGATAATGGCTGCAAACTTCTCAAATGATGAATAGTATGACTCTATAAATTCAAGTAGGATAGCCTAAGAGATGCACATCAACAACCATATTTATTATTGTTTTATTATTTTAATTACTAATAAATTAATTTTAATTTGTGTATTTAGTACAGGGTCTCACTACAGAGATTGGATTCACGGTGCTCATCCTGTCTTCAGCCTCCCCAGCACAAGGATTACAGGCATGCAACATCGTGCAGGGAATCTGTTACTGACCTGGAGCACTCCCAGGGACTGGGTGGACTCAGATTGCAGGACCAGGGATCGAACCCTGGTCCCTGCACTTCCAAAGCAGGTGCTTAGTCCCTTGAACTATCTCGCCAGCCCTCATTGTTTTATTTTTTAAAGAGTGCAAAATAGTAAAAAAAAAAAATTAAAAAAGAAAAACAAGCCATCATTAGAAACAATAAAAAAAATTTCCATAATTTTATTGATCAACAAATAACAATGAGACAGAGAAACAATCAAAATTTCACTAATAAAGTAATAAGAATTCAACAATGGTTGCTCTACTGTATGATGTTATCTTTAAATTAGTTAGGCTAGAAGATAAAAACGTCAAGACTTGCTTTTAGAAAACAAAGCAAAACACCAACAAAAAGCTATAAAAGTTAAAAACAAAATTTTAATAAGAATAAGAAAAAATTAAGCATGAATTTCTCCATTCGAAAGATCATCAGTAATCAGCAGTACAATTATCCAAATAATCCTGCATTCATATGTAAGTATATATTTTTCAATTCTTTCTTTTGCCATTTTGTTCATCACAGTTTTTCCTTTTCATTGAAACAAATTCATTCCTTTTCACAGTATCTATTGCATCCTACAGATTTTATTTACTCTTTCAGGTTCTCACATTAGTGACACAATAGGATATTTTCTCATGTGAGTTTAATTTATTTCGCTTGCCAATGCAGTCTCTAGTTGCATCCATCTACCTACAAAAGCCCCTCGTTCATCTTTTTCATAGCTGAGTAATATTCCATTGTGTAAAAATGCCATATCTTTTTGATCTTATTGATCTCAGTTGATTAGCATTTGGACTGATTCCAAGATTTAACTATGACAAAATTCCCTGAACGCCAACAATTTTTAAGAAAGAACCATAAGGGAAGTTAGAAAAATAAAAACCACTCATCATAAAAGTCAACCATAACTACACACAATCATGGGTATAAATATGAAAAAATATAATGTGTAACATCAGTAAAAATGTGCAAAATGATGTGATTGTAGAGTTCTTTGACTGTGGAATGAAGTCTAAGTTGCTATTAGTTTAAGATGGACTGTTCAAATATATGTTTACTCTATGCTGATCACACACATACACACAGAGAGAGAGAGAGAGAGAGAGAAACACACACACACACGTTAGTAGAAGACATAGAAAAATTAAGTGAGAAAGGAATCAAAATATGTCAGTATAAAAACATCAAGTAAACACACAGCTAAAAGGGAAGAAATGAGAGGCAAAAGGCATAGAAAAGAATGAAATGACAATAGAATGAAATGACCACAGGATATGGTAGGACAGGACTTTCATTAAACAGAAATGGATTATGATACCAATCAAATCGCAGACTAGCAGATAAACTTATGAAATATGATTAGGATCCAACTGTACCTACTACATGCTATCTACAAGAGAGCCCCATTAGAGTTAAGGACATGTTTGCAGGAAAAGGAAAGATGGAAAAAAAAAAAATTCCAAGGGTGACTGCTATCCTGAGCAGGATCTTTCTGCCCCTCATAGCTGCAGCACTTCTTAAAGCCTGAATGACACAAGAAGGAAATTCCCTAGGCAGCCCTGAATTAACAGTGTCTCATGGACTTTGTTTCCAAAGGAAAGAGTTACTGTTTTGTAGCTTTGAGCCTATAATTGTTGGGTTCTTGCTGATTCTAATGGGCCTTTTAAGCATTTTCTTCTTCTCCATGTACAAAGTACACAACGTCTTTTTAATGCTATTTATTCCAGGAAGGGGAGGGCACAACCATACTCTTTCCCTCCATTTCTGCTGCTCCTTCCTTCATGGATAAACATTTTGTATCATTTAACTCTACTACGTATTCCTCCGGATTCTTACTCTAGATCTGGTTGAAAGCAGCCAGCAGTATCCAGGCAGACCCTGAACATTGGGCTGCAGTGAAAGTTATTCTACCAGATTAATTAATTAGTCTGCTGTGCTAGCTCTCATTCTCATGGAGAGTCTTGGGACATGAGCAAAATGTAGACAGATTTTCCCTTAGAAATACATGTTTGCAATCCAGCTTCCAGTAGAGATCTTGTTGGCAAAAGTATCTCACTGAGTGGCCATATTCCTATTAGCTTTTGTATCATCTGAGCTCAGTGTCACCCATTAAGTGCTGATCAGCACATTCCAGGGTTATAGCCCACATCTCCCAGCCTTCCCAAACTCCTCCTGCAAATGAGTTGCAATAGCCTCAGAACAACATGATTGTGTAGTCTCAGCTACAGTCCTGGATCCAAACTTCTGCATTAGTCACTTTCCTATTTCAGGGACAAAATACCCAACAGCCCCAGTTGACAGTTGAGAAATCTATGAAAGTAGAGTTGAAAGGACCAGTCCATGGCACACTGATTCCTGGTGGGAGTGTTGCGGCAGAGCAGCATGGCGGAGGAAACTGGATCACTGCATAGCATCCAGGAAGCAGAGAGAGAAGACAAGAGCCAGGGTCAAGAATACACCCTTCCGGGCCAGCCAGATAGCTCAGCAGACTAAAGAACCTGCTTAGGAGGCACAGGAACCAGGGTTCGATCCCTGGCATGCCACGTGATCCAATGGTGACTGAGATTGGATGTGGTGGCCCACGTCTTCAATACCATAGTTTGGGAGGCTGAAAACAGGAGGATTCCTATGACTGTGATCAGTATAGTGAGACCCTGTAGTCCCTGTACTAAATACATTTTAACAAAATTAAAATAAAAAATGCGGGGCTGGGGAGATGGCTCAGTAGAATAAGTGCTTGCCTGGCAAGCGCAAGGGCTTGAGTTCAGTCCCCGGTTCTGCAAAAATAAAAAAATTAAAAAATAAAAAATGCACCCTTCCACAATTCCATTGTCTCACCCCTTCTATTCATGTCGTATCTTTAAATGGGAAAGTTGAGGAAGATATTTTACTTATTTTTATTTCTATTTTTAAAGGATTTGTGTTTTTATCTGGTTGCACTACACAGATGGAATTCATAGTGATCCTCCTGCTTTTAGCCTCTCCAGCGCTGGTATTATAAGCGTGCGCCATTATGCCTGGACTCTGTCCGGCTTAGCCTGCCCCTTGTGTGTGGATGGCTTGGCATGTTGTGCTGGGTATTGAACCACAGTCCCTGTGCTTGCCTAACCTTGCCTAAGCAGGCACGTTAGTCCACTGAGCTATCTTGCCAGCCCCATTGAGGAGGATATTTTAGATTTAAAGTATTACATCTACTTTTAATAATGCATATGACAGAAAATTAATAATAAAAGAGGTGACTTGAACTACACTGTAGCCAGTCAGACATGACAGAAATAGATGCAGTACTCCATCCCAACTCAGCTGCACACAGAATGTTCTCTATGATAGACAACACACTAGACCTCTAAGTGGGCATTGACAAATTGAAAAATATTGCAGTAGAATACCCATATCTAGAAAGGCTGAACAATAAAAGGGGATACAAAGGAAGGACCATTTTGTATCTGTATACACAAAATAGTTGGGATAGATATACAGCTACTTTCTCTTAATTCATTGAGAAGAAGGATCTGTACTAATAGTATTTGGACAGGATATCATGTCTGCATCTTGTACTATGAATAACCAACCACTAAGAAGACAACAATATACAATGTATTAATTATTAAAACTGTCCTATTAATCAGTTTTGAAACTGTCTCATTGCTGTTTCTCAATGAAATTAATAAAAAAATAAGTAAATAAAAATGAAATGATATGAGATATCCTTTTAGGTCACTGTGTGAGGTAGCTTGATTTCCAAAGATGGAAGAAAACTGAGGAAATTACAAAGTTAATATAGAAATTATACAGCACAATCCTGAACAACAAATGTGTCAAATAATAGTAGAGAAAAAAATTAGGAAACATCCTGAGATAAATGGAAAATGAAACACAACGTACCAAACTTTCAGGAGGCAATAAAAACAGTCTGAAGAAAGTTTAGAATGGCAAACACATTAATAAATAAGAACCTCAAGTCAACAACTTGATTTTATACCTCCAGTCTTCAGGAAAACAAAAATGAAAACCTCAATCCAAAATTACAATAAAAAAGAAAATAATAAATATTAGAGCAGAAATGATTGAAATAAGGTGAAAGTAGAGAAAAATCAATGAGACAGCATTAGTTTTGAAAAAAAATCAAGATAAAGAAATATTTAATGAGGTGAACAAAAAAGAAGAAAACCCCAAAACTAGAATGAAAGCAAAGAGACCTTAGCGATGATTTTATAGAAATAAGAAAGTTGATGAGACAGCTGTGAACAAATTTTTTATATTGGTCCAGGTTCTCGTTATGAAGTTCAGACTCACCGTCATCCTCCTGTCAGCTTCCCCAACTCTGGGATTCCAGATGTGAGGGGAATAGCTGGCCTTCACAGCTGGAGGGTGTTTCTGAGAGATACTGCATGTGGTTCCAGGTATTGAACTTGGGACCTTAGACTTGACAGGCAGGCACTTAGAGCGCTGCGCTATCTCCACAGCACAACTATAATTTGTTCTTTTCATTTTTCCTTCCTTCTTTTTTTCCCATTCCCCTGAACCAGTTTCTCTTTCCTTTTGAAGTTTCCTTCCATTTTACAAGATCTATCATGCATTTTGTTTTGTTTTTTTAATTTTTTTTTTATTTGTTCATTTATTTATTTATTTTGTGTGTGACCAGCTCAGCCCACCAGGGGGCGGGGCTGGCTGGCATGTGGTGCTGGGGGATTGAACCGCGGTCCCTGTGCTTTACTAAGCTTGTTCTAAGTAGATGCTTTAGACCACTGAACCATCTCACCAGCCCCTATCATGCATTTTGGATGACACTCTTTCAGCTTCACACTAGGGAGACACTACAATGTTCACACATTTGCATCTGGCTTATTTCGCTTATGAGTATAATCTCAGGTCACATCCATATAGCTATGAAAGTCTCCAGTTTATCCTTTTTTATGGATGAGCAATACTTCACTCTATAAAAAGACCAGGTCTTTTGCATAAATTTCTCGATTGATGGACTGTTTGGTTGTTTTTCAAGATTATTCAAGAGAAAGGTTTACTACTGAGAACATACAAGGAACTAAAAAAAAAAAAAAAATCAGACCTCTCTAATTTAAAGACCAATCCAAAAGTGAGCACAGGAGAGGGCCAGCCAGATAGCTCAGCAGATTAAAGTGCCTGCTTAGGCAGATGCAGGGACTGCAGTTCAATCACTAGCCTGCCCTGCTGGCCCTGCCCCCTAGGGCTCAGTGCATTGGTAATTGAGACTGGATGTGGTTATACACACCTGTAATTCCAGTTCTTGGGAGACTGAAAACAGAAGGACCACTACGATTCTGATATGGGTAGTAAGACCCTGTAGACCCTGTACTAAATCCATTAAAATAAATGAAAATAAAATGTTAATAAAACAAATATGAGCAGCTATAGGGGGTGGGCAGATCCTGCTCAGAATGAGCTCCCCATCTCTGTTTTGAGGGATTGGGTCTTAGTTCCTGGGGTTCTGGGGTTGATTGCAGTTTATACTGACAGGCATTTGGGATAATTATTAGGCCAGTGTCTTGTGCATGGCTCAGTTCCTGAGTCAAATCTGGAAAGGTGAGTTCAGTAGACCAAAGTAGGTCATCAACATTTTCTAAACAATCATGGCCGGAGTGCAAAACCCATCTGAGTACCCAGTGTAACAAACAGCATGTTTTTCTGGTACACCTGAATATATGCATCACTTTGTATTCACCAACAGGTTAGGGAGTTTGGGTCACTATGAGGACTTCCTTTGGAAACTCCTCTTTTAAGCCCAATTTTCTCACAACTCCAACGTAGGCAATGTACCTCCCTCTCTTTAGCACAATTCTCTCCCATCATCACCTTGGGGCACATGTATAGCCCATGCTCCACTATAGCCAGGTCTGGATTTTTGCCTTCATGTGCACAGGAGCATGGATTGATTGGCTGCTTTGGACCTCATAGTCAGGGAAGGAATATTTTGCTGGGTCATCCCTTTCCTTCTGATACTCTGAATTCCTAATTTACATGTTGGGACAACAAATGGTATGGTCTGTTGAGCACAAAGGAGGGACAAAGAGGCAAGCAAACCCTGCCTGAGTCTCATAGAACCTGCCCGTGGTTGCTCAAGAGTGTAACTGCAGAGGTGTTCTCCTGGAGTCTCCAAGCCAACAGCACTCCTTATCCATCCCATGGTAGCTGCCAAGAGGAACAGCATCACCTCAAACAGCAGGTTCACTGTGACAACTTAGACAGAGCTTTCTTTCACCTGAGTCATTCAGACCGTCGAGATTTACCAGGTCCAGAGAAGGCTTGGCTGGTGATACTCCAGCTACCCACTTTTTCACTCATAAGTGATGAATCCACTGCTTGAACTTGTAACTTTAACTCAGGTGGATGTGCAGTCAGGATGACATCATGTGGCCCCTCCTATCTGGGCTGGAGGGCCTCTTCCCTCCAGCTTTTGATTAACACCTTGTTCCTTGGTTCGAAAGCATGTACAGGACTATGAAAGGGGAGTGGGTAACATTTTAATATAGTTTCTTGTAGCCCCTTTAATGTCCTTTGCCAGGCCTGCAGTTGCTGTTGCAGGCTCAGAGTCCCAATCTCTCACAGTCCCTGCTATACTGGCACTAATGGTGGTGGTCTTCCAAAAAGGATTTCAAAAGGAGTGAGCCCATCCTGGTATGGGTTGCAAAGTGACCACAGCAGGCCAGAGGATGCATAGACACCCCGTTCACACCTGTCTTCTGGCATAGTTTGGACATGGCGCTCTTTAGGGTGTGGTCTTGCTGCTATACTTGGCCCAAGCTCTGTGGTTGGTAGCCAGTATGTAGCTTCCATTTTAGACCCAAAACAGGAAAAGCTCTGAACTGCTCTACCCACAAAAGCAGGCTCATTATCTGAGTCTACTGTCATGGGGAGCCCACACCAGGGGATGATTAATCCATCAGCACTTTTACCACCTCTCTGGAGATCTCAGTTCAGGTGGGCACAGCCCATCCTGAGTAGGTGCAAATAAGCACCAACAAATACTTTTTGTTTCCAACTGTCAACTTGACTTCAGCAAAGTCCACTTTGACATCCTCAAAAAGGAGAGTTCCATGCAAGTGGATGCTTGGTTTATGCTGTGGGTGAGAAACTGGATTACTATTAGCACAGGTCACACATATGCTGGCCACTGAGGTGCACAAGGTCCAAAGCCTGGAGATATAGAAATAGCAGCCAAACCACTCAGCCATAGCTGTCTTGCCCAAATGGGTCTTGTCATGTAGTTCCTGAATCATGAAATGTCCAATGTGTTCAGGCAAAAAATGCTCTTTCCCCTGGCAAGGATTACCACCCATTTCTTTCTGATGCTCCTTCTGACTTGGCCCACAATAACTCAGGCTCAAAATATTCAGGTGGTTGAAGGAGTGGAGCTACCATGACACAAGTTTCCAGCAGTGAGGCCGCCCAAAGAAGCTTGCTTTGCTGCCAGGTTGGCAGCCCTGTTGCCTTGGCCTTCTTGATGTCCAAGACAGTGTATCGCTGCTACTTCAGTGGACCATCATACTGCCTGTAACAAGTTCAAAATCTCCTGGGAACTTTTGATGTCTTTTCCTCCTGCAGTTAGGAGGTCTCTTTCCTTTTGGGCTGAAGTCACCAGGGACTTCTGCCTTCTGTACCCCATCTACTACCATACTGCTTCCATATGAAAACAAGACAAGGTTGGGATGTCAGAGTGGTGTGTCCTGCAGGCCAGGTCTTGCAGAATATATAGCCTCAATGGTCTCCACATAATCTTGCTCTTGGGAGTTCCAAGGACTTTGGAAGGGGGGATGCAGGATTAATGGTCTGTATAGTCTTAAGAGGTAGATGTGAGTCTCCAAGGAGGGCTGCCTGATACTGGGTCCACCTACTACCAGAGAGTCGCCTTCCACTAGGGCCCCACAACAGTGTCTCCACCACATGGGGAATGAACACACTCAACTTCTGTCCCAGAGTTAATTTGTCAGCCTCCTTTACTAATATAACAGCTGCTGCCATAGCCCACAAGCATAATGGCCACCCAGAAGCCACATAATCCAGTCTTTGGACAAATAGGCCACAAGGCACTTCCACAGCCCTAAGGTCTTAGTTAAGACTCCCTTTACAATATTTTCCTCATGAACAAACACTTTAAGGGGCTTAGTGTCATCTGATAGGGCCAGAGTGGGAGCCCCCTAGAGTGCCCTCTTTAAATCCTCAAATGCTTTTTGCTATTCTGAATTCCAATTCAAAGGGAGGCCATTACCTCCCTTCAGGGCTTCATACAAGGGTTTAACAATGGAGGTAAAATTTTACACCCACAAATGACAAATGTCTACCATTCCCAGGAACTCCCTAACTCATTTTGAGGCCCAGGCTCCTCTAGCCCTTGAATGGCTTGGGTCTGGGGGCTCAAGAAGGCACGGGTTCCCCCATCAGGTTGAACCCAAGGAATTTCACAATTTGAACATATATTTGAGCCTTCCTCTTAAAGATGCAGTACCCCTTATCCTGCAACAATTTCAATAGTTTCTTTGTCTCCTCTTTACACAACTCCCGGGTCTCTAGCTAACAACAAGTCATCTGCATATTATAAGAGAGAAAAGTTAGAATTGTTATTACCAAAAGGCATCAGATTCTTTGGTAAACCATTTCCAAGACCAGTAAAGTGAATTTTAGTATTTTAATATCCACAACTTTTAGTTGAGGGAGACCTGTCAAAGTTAGTAGCCTTTATGGCTATTGGGTATTATCTCAAATTATTTGGCCATGTACGTCTCACCAATGTTATTATTACTGGGGAAACTGTTGAAGCAGTTGTATCAGAGTTCAAAGTCTGACAAGCTTTTTCCTGTACATCAGAAGTTAGTACCCTAGGGCTGAGATTCAGGCAGGGACCAACAACCTCATAAATCTGAAATTTTTTTCCAATTACTTTACAAACACTTTCCTGAAACTTCTTCTGATTCCATCATAAACTCTTCCTTTTTGCTATCTCTAGCAGCTTCGGACATTTTCACTTGAAGTATTCCTTTGCTCTGTAATAGCCTTCCTATAGGCTGCCAGCATCACTTTTCTCTTTTC
>NW_004524648.1:11823845-11832050 GCF_000260255.1 Octodon degus | reverse complement strand
GAGCTAGATCTGCACCCTTTTATATTTCTAGGTAGACTGTCACAAGAGGCAAGAAGGAAAAAAAGAAGAGAACTAATACCACTGCCCCAGCCCAAGCTATGGGCTCAGTGGTTACCTCCAGGAGGGAGTACAACTGGGGACACAGGCATATTGGGGACAGAAAACAAACAAATCAGACAAACAATTCAGACAAACAAATGGACAACAACATCTGGGGAAAAAAATGTGTTTCCTTTTCTTTTCCTTCAACCTCTTTTCTTTACTAATTTAAACTCTTGGCTGGATTTCAAACCAAAGTAAATGCATTCCAACATTCTCATATATTTCCTGGTAAACCAACACAGGGCTCCCTCCTACAACAAACTCAAAATAAAGGCAGGGTCCCCCCCTGCAACAAACTCAAAACACATAAGGAAAATGAACCTCATGAGGCCTCCAGCCCAAGAGAAAGTAATCCAGGAACATTTATCTATGAGAAAACAAACTCTCTCAATGAGAGAAACAATGTGTTAATAGTATCTCTGGAATATTCATCTGAGATAGATTGACACAATCTTCCACATCTGGAAGTTGGGGCCCACCAACAAAATCAGCTTCAAGAGAAGAACAACAGCCAATCAAATCTCAGCTAGGTCAGAGTAGGTTATTTCATTCCATGACACACAATGGTGTTCCGTTCCTTCAGCCACTTCGGTCAGTTTGCTGAAATGAGTTTGTGGTGCCAAAGACCACCCAGAAGTGGCTCACAGGCATGGAGGCCAGGCAGGCCTTTTGCACGAGCATCTTGCTTGTGGGAATCCCAGATGAGCCCCCAAATATAATGACCAGGATTGAGTATATTGCTCATAGGGCATCAAATTAAAAGGACTAACAGAACTTTTATCAATTAGCTAGCAACCTATGTGCTCCTTTCCCCATTTGGGAAGACACAAAGACCCAGTTCTTTGTTCCTCACCTGCTTTTATAGTTTCTTTGTTACTGTGGCAACCAGTCAGGAATGTCAGGCCTCCTACATCTTATGGATGTGGAATTATGGCAGGAATGTGATGCCTCTGTATCCTGTATGTGCAAGGTCTGCCTCCCTCCACCCTAAAAGTTCCTTCCTGAGGTAAATAAAAAGTAGACAAGAGAAAAAAATTAAGATACACTTATCTACAGAGTAAGGATTTCAAAATATTAATGTAATCCCTGCTTTAAAAAATTTAACTATACAGGATCTCAGGATAAATCCTGAGGGGATTTCACTGACCTTATCAGACCAAAAAGCTACAACTTTTGTTGCATAGGTCCTGCTTTACCTTGGTCTTAACCATCCAGCAGAAAAGTATAAAAACAAAATATAAGAAGTAAAGATATGCTGCTATGTTGAGCTGTAGGGGACTCAGGTCAAAATTTCTTTTTTAAAAAAAATTTATTTGTGTGTGTGTGTGTGTGTCCAGCTCAGCCCACCTAGGGGCGGGGCTGGCTGGCATGTGGTGCTAAGGGATCGAACCACGGTCCCTGTGCTTTGCTAAGCTTGTTCTAAGTAGGTGCTTTAGACCACTGAGCCATCTCACCAGCCCCTCAAAAATTTCTGACACTGTCAGTGAAGTGAAAGACCCAATACTATTATGGATTATTGGACTCTTTTAGAATATTTTTGCTAACACACCTATAATATTCAAATGATGGAACTAAACAAAAAATGGGATACATAAATGAATGTCCATTTTTTATCTGTGTATTCAAAATGGTTAGGATAGATATATCCTGCATCTTGTACAGCAAATAACCACTAGGAAGACAGTATGCAATGTGTTAATTATTGAAACTGTCCTACCAATTTGATTTGAAATGGTCTCATTGCTATTTGTCTGTCAATAAAATTATGGGGGAAAATATAAATAAATAAATAAATAAATACTTAACTAGAGTTATTTGGCCATCTCTGGTTATATCTGAAGATGTATCCAGATTCATTTCCCATTGATTTATCACTAGATATTTCTAGTCAAAAATATTAGTTTTCTTCTCAAACGTTTTAACCATGAGTGTGACTGCATTGTGTTAACTTCCAGGTTATCAGGAACTAGAGGAGAAAAGGTAGATGTTCAAGCAGCAAGCAACAATTATGGCCTTTCATATAGTGGCATTGGAGTGCCTATCAAATAGTCCAGGAACAATTCTAAGAAGAAGACAATTCATGCATGTTAGTAAATATATTGTAATTTCATAGCTGATATTTCTTTAGACATTGCTCTTTCTTTATAGGGCAGTCGTGGTTTTTCCTGATGTTATGGTGACTCAGGACTTGAACTAGCAGCCTTCTTTCTCTTCTTACTGTGTTTCATATGCTTCTTTTTCTTTTTTGTTTTTTCTGTTGCTTTTTTTCCTTCTTCACTGCTTTTCTTCTTTTTCATTCACACCTTTACAATACAATCTAATTCTGACAAGGACTCATATGAAGAAGGTTTATGTTCAGGATACATCTTTCTTTTCTTGGTAAGTGCTTTAATGTCCTTTCCTTTCTCAGTTGAATTCTTTGACTTCTTTTTCTTTTTTAAACTACCCTTATTGTCTGACTCAGTTTCTGACAGGGAGCTTTCGGAAGATTTATATGAGCGGTTCTTCTTTTTCTTTCTCCTTTTTGCTTGCCTCTTTTCCTCATCCTCAGACTCTGAAGAACTGCTAGAACAATCGGAGCTCCATGAAGAAGATGAATACCTGCCAGATTTCTTCTTTTCTTTCTTCTTTCTTTTTTTTCTTGAGCTCTCATTTCCACTTACTAATTTCTTTCTGTGCTTTTCTAGTTCTTTCTTCCATTTCTCTTTCCTGTTTTTCTTCAAATTCAGTCAAAGCCTTAGCTAGCGCCTTTCTTTTTTTTTTTTTTCCTAGTTGTTCCTTCACTTCTCCCCAGGTAGGCCTGGGTCGATTCAGATAATCCTGGATGGTTGGCCCTGAAGAGTGGATCGGACCTCTTGATCTGCTGATTCTTATTGGATTCATGTAGGCCACCCGATTGTCCCGTCTCCCCATGGTGCCAGACGGAGCACACAGTTAAGACTGTGAAAGCCAGACCAGAGTACAGAAACAGCACAAGCAGGCCTGCTGCTGATCCTTCTGCTGCCCCAACTCAGCTGTATTGCTTGTACCCTTATTCTTTTGTCTAAAAACACATTAGACACAGTGTTAATATTTTTAACAACTAGGAATATGGACTCAGTGTGTAGAGCAATTAACTTCATGGGAAAACTGAAACAAATGTTCTGATACTTTCAGCTCTGGGATCAACATGCAGACAGATGACTGCTCACCCCTGCTGCAACCATCTCAGCCAGACCTGGTCATCCGTGTAGGAAAAGTGACCATTGGTGAAAAATGCAGGAAGAAGCTGCCAAAAATTCGGAAGGAAAAAGAGAAGGAGAAAGTTGTGCAGGCTGCATGTGCTCTGTTAAACTCAGGAGGAGGAGTGATTCGGATGGAAATAGCAAATGAGACTGACTGTCCTCTCGACCTGGGCTTGGACTTGCAGGAGGCCTTGACAGAGCTAATTCTGCCTTCAGACATTTTTGATGATTTCTTTGATACAGAGAAACAAGGAAGGATGTTCCATATTTTTGTTAAGTCTTGGAGAAGGGGTGCTCTGCCTGAAGACAATTCTGACAAGCCCCCCATTTGCAGTATGTGCTCTTCTCTGTACCGAAGATCTGGGACCTCTACAATTTGCTTGAATTCAAGGCAGGCGTACAATTTCCTGAAGATCAAGAAAAACAATGCACAGAAAGCACGGATTAATGAAGAATCTGGACATCAGGACATCTTGGAATCAAATCCTGCTTTCCAAGTTTTCCAAAGCAAGAAGCTTGAATATGGTCACATCCTGCCTTTTCCTGAGTCTCATTCTGTAGAGTTTAAGCACTTTTCCACACCCAAAATCAACCAATATGTAAAAAAAGCGATTCAAAAGTACACCCCTGCCTTTGCCAATAATAAAGGAGGCTACCTTTTTATTGGAGTGGAAGATGAGGATAGGAAAGTCCTGGGATGTCCAAAAGAAAATGTTGACCGTGACTCTTTGCAAAGAGTGATAGCACAAGCAGTTTCCAAGCTGCCAGTCTTCCATTTTTGCTCCACTGATGCACGAGTATCCTTTGAGGTCAAATTCATAGATGTGTACAAAGAGGAAGCCTTATATGGTTACGTCGTTGCGGTAAAAATCGAGCCGTTCTGCTGTGTGGCGTTCTCAGAAGACCCTGTTTCATGGAAGGTGAATGAGCAGCAGGAAATCGTCAGAATGAATATGACTGAATGGATAGCAAAGATGATGGGCACAGATCCAGGTAAGAGGGAGGGGGCTCCTTCTCTGTCTCTCCTACCCCTGGGGCAATTCCATGTCTTTATTTTCTGTAGCTGAGAGCTGAAATGGGCTTTTTCAATCTCTACACTTTTATATGCATTTTCATAGGTGAGAAAAAGACAAAATCCAATATAACTATTTAAAGTTGTCTAATTAGAATTTTATGGAGTTTGATAGTAATGGTTTCTTTGTATCTCATATTTGCATGAGATTAACTCTGACGGCAGCAGCCAATGAGTGAGGTTCTTTTCTGTTGGGATTAGTGAAAGTGTAAACCTATGAAATACACAATTAGAGCATTTCTTTTTTTTTTTTTTTTTTTTTTTTTTGGCGGAACCGGGGTTTGAACTCAGATCCTTGCATTTGCCAATCAAGCGCTTATCCTACTGAGCCATCTCTCTGGCCCCATAGAGCATTTCAACAGAGATTATCTTCAGTTCCCCTACAGGTCAAACAAAGAGATAGTAAATGTAGAAGAAGGATCATTATATTGAAAGGGGGCAAAACTATTCAAGATTCAAAATTGGAGCTCTCTGAGCTTTGGGAAGTGTGATAATGAGTCTAGAAAGGATGTAGCGTTGCAGTCTGTGGCCTGCATGATACCAAGTTAAATGAAATTTAGAGACTACCTTGGGTGGACTCTCCCAGTGGTGAGGGACAATGTCACATAAGGTGTTTTGTTCTTTCAGATTTTGCTGAAGGTTTTGCATCTCAGCTGAGTCTATCTGACAGTCTTCCACACTGCAGAAAAGGCATGAAACATACAGCCCATCTTCAACAGCTTTTATTTCCAGGTACTATGCAATGAAATGCATTATATGAAAACAAAATGATTGAATATATTCGCTAGAAAATATTAAATATATTTCCATGAAAGGTTATATCTTGCAACTCCAGTTGTATGAAATGACAATGGCACAGGTTCCTTGGAATGAGTTTCATGGTGGTTTCAGGCAGGTGCTGAGCTATCTCCCTGGCCTTTTGACAATTGTAGAAACCTGATTTATCAGAAACATGACTTCAGGATTGGCTCAGTGTTAGGGTGCTTTCCTGTTGTGCCTGAGATTCTGGATTCAATACAAAACACCACAAAAAAAAAAATATCAGAGACAATACTGACATGTGCAGGCCTCCTCTTAGTGCTGACAAACATGTAAATTTCAGCACTGAGGCCTGAGTATACATTTGAGCAACCTTGTCCACGGAGTCTGATTCTTTGCTGGACTTGGAAACTCATAATGTGGCACAACCATAGGCAAAACGTTAGACTGGAACACAGGAATAACTGACCTCCTCTGGTCAGCCTCACGGGGATGAAGGACTGCACCTACAAAAAAATACAAATGTCAACCTGGTAAGACAACACTTGTGAACTACGAAAATTTCTTTTTAGAGAGGAAAACAGGGAGACATTCCCAGTGTCACAGAGGTAGCACATTATAGCAGTTCAAAACCATAGTTAATGTTAGACAAACTTTTCTTCCCTGCCTAAAAAATTACTTAGCTAAGTTTCATACAAGAGTTTCTACTTTGAAAAACAAATCCATATTTTTGGAGGTGGCAAGTGGCTTGTTTCATTCATAAGTAGAACATAATAAATGTGAGAGTGGCAGTAAACGGGAGTATAAAAATGTCTTACACGTGTCTAAACATGTATCAATACAAGGTAATTAATATATTAGATCTATTGTAGGTGTATTTTTAATCTAAGAGATTATTTACTTGAGCTCTTTCAGTCTTTAGCTTATCATAGCAGTTTTTAAACATTCTATAACAAGAATGCAAAATGCAGGGGGAGCTGCACACACCATGTTCAGTTCCTCGGCCTTGGTTAATTACACAGTGTTTGGCACACTTGCTCTCCATGAAGTAGCAGAGAGACACTATCCCTCAGTTCACCAGACTTGTATGACACAAGTTCAAGAGAGGGGCACTGGGCAATTTCTCTTAAATTGTGCTCTTCTCATGGGGGCTGTATTCTCCATTTTAAAGATCACACGTGGTTAAAGATCTGAAGGTTATCCCTGGTCTTATAACCTCACAGGCACCCAGCAAATGAAGTCCTTGCTGCAGGCCCTTGTGGTTGGCTTACTGGGCTTCAAATGTTCCCTGAGTGGAGAGTGCCTAAAGCAAACAAGCTACTTCAGTCCTGAGACAAACATCCTGTCTAGTTAATGTGCATCATTAATCACTAGGCCACCTTGTGCATGCATTATTCTCTAAGTGTCAAATGTAATTCACAAAACAATACAAATACAGTTTTCAAACCTTCTTTTTTCTTTTCTTGCCTAGTATCACCAGGACGTTGGCAGTATATCCCTGAATCACTCTGGGTGGAGCTGTCCTCACAGCACAAAGGATTGGAGGAGTTAATACATCAGCAAGTTCGTCCTGCCTCCTGGGGAATTCTGATCTTTTCCAGAAGCTGGGCTGTGGACCTGGGGTTGGAAGAGAAGCAGGGAGTCCTCTGCGATGCTCTACTCATTGCGCACAACAGTCGCCCCACTCTGTACACCATTCTGGGGGATCAGGATGCAGAAGGGCAGGACTACTGCAACCACATTGCCTTGACATTGAAGCAGAAGCTGGTGACCATGGGTGGCTACACTGGGAAGCTGTGTGTCATGACCAAGGTCCTCTGCCTGAGTCCCGACATCAGTGCAATGTCCCTGGAGCTGTACAGCTCTCCAATAGTTTATCCCTTGCCCTATAACCTCTCAGGCACCCAGAAAATAGAGTCCTTGCTGCAGGCCCTTGTGATTGTGTTACTGGGCTTCAGATCCTCCCTGAACCACCAACATGAGAGGATTTTAAGTCTTCTAGAAGTTCCACCATCACAGCAATGTGTTTGTTTAATACCTACCTGGCTCAGAAAAGATAAGCCTGGTCATAAAGATCAGGGAAAGATACGAACATCTGTCTCTCCACTGAAGCTGAACCTGGTGAATGTGGCTGAGAAGGTGTGGCATAAGAGGAGGATCTCTACCTGAAGGTGAATGGATTCGTGGTGTTAAGGAAACTTTAAAAATTGAGGAAGGCCTGAGTCTGAATCAAATAACAACCTATGTAACAGACACCTGCAAGTCTCTCTTTGAAATAGCTTATTCATCCAACTATGTTACTGTGTTTGTCGGTACTGCAAGTAAAGTGGACACGGACATCATAATAAAGCATGGAAAATGGCCTTACCTATAAAAATGTTTTGGTTTGTTTATTTATGCTTTTATTTATCTATTTCTAAGAAGCAAACTCACAACCTTGCCCTTACTAGGTAGACACTATACTCCAGCCCTATATTTTCAGTATTTAGAAAATGTCCTTCTCTTTCGTGCTTACATGCTTACATATTATTTCTTTTAATTTTTATTTATTTTTACATATTTGGTACAGGGTCTTGCTACACAGTTCAAATAAATAGTGATCCCCTTGCTTCAACCTTCCCAGCACTGGGATTCCAAGGCTATGCCACCACGCCTGCTTTGGGGTGACTCAGCATGCGTGGGATTCTGGGCGTAGGCAAGGCAGGCAGTACCAGGGATTTAACCCAGGTAGTTGTACTTGTCAGGCAGGTGCTTAGACTGCTGAGCTATCGCCCCAGGCCACTTGTAAGAACTTAAAAATTAAGAAATTTGACATGATGCGAAAAAAATTTGAGGACTCTAAATAGTTTCTTTATATTAATTTTATTGTGAAAGAATTAGCAACGAGACAGTTTCAAAACAGGTTAGTAGGACAGTTACAATAATTAATGGATTGCATATTCTTATCTTCATAGTAATTATTCATAGTACAAGATGCAGACATGATATCTTGTCTAAAAACTACTAGTTCAAAACTTCCTTCTCATTGAACTAAGAGAAAGTGGCTGT
>NW_004524648.1:11819018-11823744 GCF_000260255.1 Octodon degus | reverse complement strand
TATCCCCCTTTTTGTTTACTTTTGTCAGAGATGGGTATTCCATTGCCATTCATACAATGTAGGTGCATGAATTCAGCAAAGTAATCCAATATAGTCCAGTAGTCTATAATAGTGGGTTATCCACATGACTGGCAATGTCAGATGTTCTTGACTTGAGCCTTTTACAGCTCATCTTATTAATATGACTTTACTTTTTATACCTTGTGTTTATACCTTTCTGCTGGATGATTAAGACCAAGATAAAGCAAGACCTGTATAACAAAAAATGTGATTTTTGTATCTGACAAGGTCAGTCAAATCCCCTCAGGATTTACCCTGAAACCCTATCCATCAGTTTGTAGATTTTTTTGTCAGTGTCAGCCATGTGGATGAGTCAGGGCCATTACTTGCCCAATTTGCTCTCTGTGAGAGCCTGAGAGAGTGTTTTGACTCTACTTAGCCACACTCTACATCATCAGTTACTTTCCTCTGTGGCCCCACAATCTCCTTGCTCAGAAAATTTGGGACACCACTGAGTTACAGGATGTTACAGAACAGATTCTCTTATGCCCTGAGTCCTCACTGACCTTGGAGGGGTAGGGCCACAAGTTGGCTATCCCTGTAGCCCTTCTTTTTCTCTAATTTTTTGGTCTGCAAACTTAAATTGTTAACCCTCCAAAAGAGAATCTAAATAGTTTATGGATACATTTTAGTCAACAATATAAAAAGTGTTAGAAAGCTGAATTCCTAAGAAGCAACTATTCTGCAATGAAAAAATCACAAAAATCTCAATTTAGAAATATATGCATTGTGTGCATTGCATTCCTCCAAGCTGATGAAATTGTAGGTGCTTATAACAACATATAAAGTTGCATTTGCCAATGAAGTCATTGAATAGTTGGAAGGTCATTACAAGCACCATAGAGAGAGGCAGTGTGTTGCTGTTCAGTGACTGTCATTGTGCATATCGCTTTGTGGTTCCTGTATTTGAATGCCTGAGGAATGAATCTCCACAGGCTCCAGGCAATGTAGAAGCCTGGTACAGAAATTGGGGAAATTTGACAGGAAATGCTCACATAGGTGTATATGGTGCATAGCAGAATTCCAAAAGGAGTGGCAACTTTTAGAAATCCATGGAAAATTACACTCTGAGAACACCCTTTATAGAAAAACTTTGCACTGTCCTCAGGTTCTACACTGAATGGAGGCAAGGGAAAGACAAAGAGAGAGTATTCTGCATTTGAGTCGCTCTGTGATGACCAATGTTCTCTGTAGAACAACAGGCCAAAAACGCATGGCTTTTAGCTGAATCAATTAGACAGGTAGGTGCAGCTCACAGCACTGTCCTAGGGCAAGCTTCTTTGCTGGCATTAGCTGTAAAGAGAAACAGCAACTTTGTATCAGGCACAGAGGCTCCCCAGTTACCAATGCAACACAAGGTTTGGTGCATTCAAGGCTAGTACTTTTACTGCCAATGGTGTATTATTCTTATTGAGTCCTGAGGCCTCAGCTGGGATGTCATCTTGTGGTGTAGCCCTGGAATCTCACAGGCTCTGGTTTGAGCCCCTATTGCAGGCACAGGGAGGCAAAGCTCACCAGAGTGCTGTGATGAGTAAAGTCCATGTCTTGCCTGACTCAGTTACAATCTTTTAGCCAATGCAGGGCCCATCTGGTTCACGATCTGCAGTTCTGCGTATCTTAATGAATAGGGTTAAGCTCAGGAAAGGATGGAGGCAAGAGGCTTCCTTTCCTTGGAGAGCTCAGCTTCATTGTCTCCCACAACCCTTGACCTAAAAGAGGAAAAGCAACTGTTCATCACAATAAAATGCTTGAAGATATATTTTCATAAATATAGCTCAACAAAAGCACATTAATGCAGCATTGACTTTGCATGAAAGCAATTTATGCATAAAAACATTAAAACTTTCTTCCCAAAACGAAGACCATAATGAAGAGATATCCTTTTGTACATGTCTACTTGGAATGCATGCAACATGTGCAAATTAGACAACTTGGCTGCATTTTCTCTTCCCTAGTGCTGCAGATTGAGTCCAGGGTTAGACTCATACTAGGCAGATGCTTGACCATGGAACTACACCTTCCGACTTTTTAAAACTTTTTTTTTCTTTTGCTGAACCGGGGATTGAACTCAGGCCCTCGTGTTTGCTAGGGAAGTGCTTATTTCACTGAGCTATCTCCCCGGTCCTCTTCCAATTTTTTAAAACTTTTGTTAGAATCATAATTTTGATAAATTGCCCAGGCTGGACTCAAATTTGTGATTGTACACAAGCATCCATCCCAGTAACTGGGATGATAGGCATGGGCTTCCTGACCCTTAGACTCAGCCAATTTTACATGCAGTGATGAACCACACAGTGCCTTTTGATTCATATTATCTTAAGATTTAGGGGTCTGGAAAATGACTCAATAGAATAAGTGCTTGCCTGGCAAGCACAAGGGCCTGAGTTCAAAACCCTGGTTCCACCAAAAAAAAAAACAAAAAAAAAAGGTTTAGGTTCCGCTCTAACCTTTTCAGAAAACTATGGTGATAAGCCAGGTGCACACTATTGCAAATCAAAATCCGCATTTATATATTCCAGTTGATGATTTATTTTTTCACAGATATGATCTGTTGGTTCATTATTGTTATACTCATGTGATGGTCAGTAGCATTCTTGAGTGCGCTTGGAGGAATGTTATCATTTGCTAAATGCAACTGTAAATGGCCATTGACATGCTGTGTACAATTTTTATTTCTGAAATAAACCATTTAGGAAATGTGTAAACAATAGTGCTTTTAAGGAACTCATTTGTTTCCAGGGTTGTATAATCAGGACCTTAATCATTTGTGATGTCAGGCTTGAGACAACTTCATCATTGAGGAGCACGGTACTCAGAATCAGGGCTCGGTCTGCAGCCTGCAAAGAAGACGCAGCCCTACTGCCGACCAACTACGGACTGAACCCTCTACAAAGTAGGAGATAAAATAAACCTTTCCTCATTTACCTCGAGGGTCTTGTGTATTTTGCCCCAGAAACAAGAGAAGTAACGATGACACACAATCATGTAGAAGAAAGGAAAACACTATTTATTAGTATGGTGGGAGGGAGAGAGGGAAGGGAAGGCGAGGGGAGGGGAGGGGACAGGAGGGGAAGGGCCTGGAGAGATAGGTTAGAGGCTTAAGCAGCTATTTGACAAGAACAAGGACATGAGTTCACTCTGGGTCCCACAGGCCGAGCAGTCTCAGCATGCGATGCATCTCGGTCCCCGATACGGGCGCCCACTGTGTGGCCCTAGAACTGGGTGCTGTGACACATGCCCATAATCCCAGCACATGGGATGTTGAGCCAGGAGGATCTCTGAGAGTTTGAGGCCTGGGAGCTACGAAAGCGAGCACAAGGCTAGCCCGAACTGTATAGTGAGACCCTGTCTCAAAAAAAAGAAAAAAAGGGAAGGAGGGAAGGAAGGAAGGCAGGAAGGAAGGAAGGAAGGAAGGAAGGTAGACATGAGTCTGTTTCTCAAGGTGTTTTAGACATTTGTCAAAATAAGAACATGAAAAAATCAATTAAAAGAGCTAGCTCACAGAAGGTATCCATATGATGGATAATTATGTGGCAAGACTGACAAAGAAAAAAAGAGAGCACATGTACACTACCAATGAGAGGAACAAAACAGAGAAAATCACTTAGCAGTGCAGACCTCTCAAAGTCAAGGGAATGCTGTCAGCGGCTCAGGCTCAAACTGTTACATGCAATGAAACACTTCCTCCAACCCAAACAGCCCCAACTCGTATAATATCAAATAAATACTTGAAAGAACCCTATAAATCCTGAGAAAATTCAATTTGTCACTTAACAACTTCCAAAGTAGAAGTACCTAGGAATAAATGTTTTCATTAAAGATGTGTTCCAAGCTGTAAAAAGTAAAAAGGGACTATTACGTTTCAATTAAAAGCAAAAAAGGAGAAGAAAGAGAAAGATGAGGAAAAGAAAGACACCAATTCTACATGGTGCTTTCCTAAACAAAACTAATACTTCCCATTTCATCACAAGAATTCACTTATAGAATGATTTTATAGAACTCCCTGATGCCAAAAGCAGGGATAATCCACAAGAGAAGAAACCTAAAGTGGGCGTGGTGGTGCACGCCTGGAATCCCAGCATTCGGGAGGCTGAGAGAGGAAGATTGGTTGCGGGTACGAGGTCAGCCTGGACTACAAAGAGAGTTCAAGGCCAGCCTGAAGTACATATTGAGGCCCTGTCTGAAAATACAAAGAGAGAGGGAGAGAGAGAGAGAGACAGACAGACAGACACACAGACAGACACACAGACACACAGACAGAGATAGAGACAGAGACAGAGATGGAGCGAGGGGGGATGGGGAGGAGACAAAGACCAGTGACTATCTCTAAATATAAACCTCAAATTCTTAACAAAACATTATCCAATTTGTTTTATTTATTCAACAATAAATGCAAGGAATCATCATTAGCATTTATCTAGGTGTTCAAGGATTGCTCTCAGTTTTAAAACTGATCTATACTATGACAATATTACTAGACCAAAGAAGAAAAATCTACATGACATTTTGTATGAAGAATTTTTAGATATAACACAAAAAAAATGCTCCATGAAAACAATATGTGGGCTGGTGAGATGGCTCAGTGGTCTAAAGCACCTACTTAGAACAAGCTTAGCAAAGCACAGGAACCGCGGTTCAATCCCCCAGCACTACATGCCAGCCAGCC
>NW_004524648.1:11814995-11818863 GCF_000260255.1 Octodon degus | reverse complement strand
AATTACAATGGGGGGAAACTTCCTGTCCTGAAAAAGACACCACAATGTTGAAACAACCTTCCACATACTGGGGTAAGATAAATGAGACTTGTTTCCAACATATATAAGGAACTCTTAAAATTCAACAAGAAAGCAACTCAACTGAGAATATGCAAGAATCTAAGCAGACTCATCACTAAAAATGATATAGAGGAGTCCAATAAGCATATGGAAAGATGCTGAAAGTCATATGTGATAGATTATAAATTAAAGCAAGATATCCCATACTAGAATGGTTTGCATAAATAACTGACAATAGGAAATGTTGGGAATGTTTTGAGTCACCAGAAACCCATTCCTCGTTGGTGGAAATGCAAAATGTTCCAGCCACCATGAAAGAATGTGTGCTATCTTTTAGCAAAAATAAACACAGCGGGCTGGGGAAATAGCTCAGCAGTCTAAGCACCTGCTTGCCAAGCTCCAGGACCCAATTTAGATGCCTTCTACCAGATACTATGCTGCACCTGAATGCAGGACATGCTTTGCCAGCCCAGAAACCAGGCGTGGTGGTGCATGCCAGTAATGTAAGTGCTGGGAAGGCTGAAAGAGGAGGATCACTATGAGTCCCAGCTGTGTGGCAAGACCCTGTACCAGATAAATAAATAAATAAAAGATTAAAAATTTAAAGAAAAATAAACACAGTCTTCTTGTGTGTCTGAGCAACTATACTCCTTGGTGTGTATACGACTGTATTCAAAATGCACTGAAACAGTAGAGGGAAGAAGAGACAGATGCCAGCTCCTCCCCGTCCTTCCTCCAAACCCCAGAAAATGTGTGCTGAGACAGAGCCCCGACTATGGCAATGCAGAAGGACCTGCTGCAGAGGGCAGCAGGGTGGCTCCATGGGCTGGAGCAGTTCTTTGAGGTTCTACCTATCGGAACTGGGGACGAAGACCTGTCTCATGGAGGCTTTCTACCAAGGAACTGGGGGAACAGTGATAATGTGGTGTCGTGGCAGTGCCTGGTAAGCCCCCATCCTCCTGTGTTCAGGAATAGAGGAGCTGTCCCTCCAGCCCTGGTCTGTGGCTCACATGGACACGCAAAAATAACCATAGGCTCAGTGTGGTTGTGCTATCAGGTAGTTCCTTTAGAGATGGCTCCCCAATTAAATGTAGTTTGGGTCCTTCCTGTCTGAAACAAAGGATTGAATTTATTTGAAAAGTGTGTGGTGAGAAGGGAATGGAAAACTGGCTCTGCAGAGTGGACCTGATTGGAACAGAAGAACAACAGAGTAACAAAGTAAAACTAAAACCATACCCTGGTCTAGAAGACACAGAGCAGGCTACCATGTTGAGACACGATAGAATGCTCCTTGGGATGTCTGTGTCCTTATGTGGTCTGCATTGTCTAGCAGTCTGTTTCAGTTATTTTTCCTTGTTGTTGGGACAGAATACCCAACACCCAAAATTAAGGAAGGAAAGGTGTATTTAGCTCACTGTTAGTGGACGTTTTAGTCTATATTTGGCTGGCTCCAGCGCAGAAGGCATCAGTTCACGGTGGTGGAGAACAGTGGAAAGGAGAGGAAGGAGCAGCAGTTGTGGCATCTATCAAGCCTCTCTCCCTTCCTTTCGCACTGAATGTAAAGACTGCAGCTCCACCTGCAAAATCAGAGCTCCTCCGAAGTGGCACAGATGCGCAGTGGTGCAACAAGGATTAATACTCCTCAAAAAACTTGGTACATGCAAAAACCTTACTCAACCCCTTTATATACACGGTTTGTGTTGAGTCACTCTATTGCAGGCCCTCCCGCCCAACAGAAGTGCCCTCACACCCCAAGGTATGGTATCACCAAGCCAATCCAGCCGAGCTTCCAGCATCTCAAGGTGACACAGTGTCAACCACCACAGAGCCCAGGAGGACTTCCACATAGAGGGTTCCGGGAATCATCTGACATTGTCCTGGGATCTTGTACATAACAAGTTCCACTTATCTCCCCAGCCATCTTCGCCAAACCCACCTCCTATCTCAATGATGCCTATCTAATTCCAGCACTCTGAGCGTGAATCAGGACTTTTGCCTTGAATAGACTCAGCTTTTAGTACCCTGAGTTCTATCCTTTTTTATTTATTTATTTATTTTTATTTTTTTGGCAGAATGTATAGTTTCAACAAATAATACACTGCATATATTCTTCTTAGTGGTTAATTGCTGTACAAGATGCGGACTTGTGATCCCATTTACAAACACCATTAGAACAAATCATTCTATTCATTAGGAGAATGCAACTATATATCTATCCCAACCTCTTTGAATACACAGATACAAAATGGACATTCATCGGTATACCCCATTTTTTCTAAGTTCCGTTATTGAATATTATAGGTGTGTAAACTCAGCAAAATATTCTAAAAGAGTCCAGTAGCCCATAATAGCATTGGGTCTTATATTTAACTGGCAATGTCAGAAATTATTGACCTGAGTCCCCCACAGCTCAACCCAACAGCATGGCTTTATTTCTTATATTTCGACTTCATACTTTTCTACTGGATGGTTAAGACCAAGGTAAAGCAGGACCTATGCAACAAGAGTTGTAGCTTTTTGGTCTGAGAAGGTCAGTGAAATGCCCTCAGGATTTGTCCTGAGATCCTGTACCTCAGATTGTAGAACCTTCATCAGTGCAGCCATGTGGATGAGTCACTGCCATTGCTTGGCCAATGTGCTCTCTGTGAAAGCCTGAGAGAGTGTCTTCTCCCCATGTGACTCTCCTTAGGCACACTCTACGTCATCGATCACTTTCCTCTTTGACCCCATAATCTTCTTGATCAGAAAATTTGGGACACTACTGAGGTACATGACGTTACAGTACAAGTTCTCATATGTCCTGAGTCTTAATTGACCTTAGAAGGTTAGGGCCAAAATGTTGGCTTTCCTTGTATCCTTCCTTTTTCTCTAATTTGGTCCTGAGTTCTATCCTTAATAACCACAAATTTAATAAAAAAGGAAGACATGCTCCCCAAAACCAAGGTGTGATCTCATATTTCTGATATCCATTCACATCTGAATGCAAATCTTTCTGAAGCACAAGCCCAGTGAGAAAAACTACAGAGAACATCAAAGAGAAAAAGATCATGACAATAGGCATATTGGCAATCTTAAGCCAACACCACATGTTTGTGTGTAAGCGTAGGTATCTGCTAGAGCATCTGCCTAGCATGCCTGAGACATACAACAAAAGCAAATGTCAGGTTAGATGAGAAATGGCAGCTGCAGGACTTAGTGCCCACTGTGGGGCATCCATATTGATCAGGAAAAAACTGATAACACTGAACATCTTCCCCAGTAAAAATAGAATGGAAACAAATTGATTTGCTAACCTCTGACAGGTAATTCTAGGTATCTGCTTGATTGGATTAAGTAGTACAAGGTGATACCTTGTCTCAAAAATAAAAAATCCCACCATGCACTCCTTTAATCCCAGGAGTCAGGAGGCTGAGGCAGGAGGTGGTTTTTGCTGTGAACTCCAGTCCAGCCTGGAGAATCTATCTAAAAAACAAGCAGACAAGCAAACAAACAACAAAACCAAGCATTTTGTGCAGGTACAAAAAATAAAATAATGGTTTCTGACATAGGGACAAAATGTTGGCTTTCCTTGTATCCTTCCTTTTTCTCTAATTTGGTCCTGAGTTCTATCCTTAATAACCACAAATTTAATAAAAAAGGAAGACATGCTCCCCAAAACCAAGGTGTGATCTCATATTTCTGATATCCATTCACATCTGAATGCAAATCTTTCTGAAGCACAAGCCCAGTGAGAAAAACTACAGAGAACATCAAAGAGAAAAAGATCATGACAATAGGCATATTGGCAATCTTAAGCCAACACCACATG
>NW_004524648.1:11791883-11814895 GCF_000260255.1 Octodon degus | reverse complement strand
GAGAGAGAGAGAGAGAGAGAGAGAGAGAGAGAGAGAGAGAGAGAGAGAGAGTTTGGCAGTGAAAATATTCCTTCAGTATTTTATAGATACAAAGTCCTAGAGTAGATACCACTGTGTTAGACGATCTAAGAAAAAGACAAACACTTTAATACAATACCCTGAAGATTTCCTGAAGTAGAAAGGTGGGATCATGGGGGGAAAGGCGTTTTGTGACACTACATGAACATTACAGTCACATTGTAATACATGTGTGATCAACATGCATTCATACATCCTTGAAATTTTACACAGTTGCATATTATGATCTGGAAGCACATGCGCACTCGGTCTTCATCCAAGTCAGTGGTCATTCCAGATGTCAGGAGGGGAGAGCTCTATTAAGTTTTATTTTCAGCCTGCACTGACATGTTCATCCAGGCACTGGCCCTCAGCTGCTGTACTTTTCTTTGTTCTTCTTTCTTTCTTTTGTTTATTTGTTTGTTGCTTTTTCATCAGCTGCTTTTCACAGGAGACAACTGGGCAATATCTGCAGGGCTGGACAGAAGCAGCAGCGCTGCCAAGCTGTGACACCTCCAGGGTTGCCCACCACCAATACTGGCCTAGGAGAGAGAGACTTGTTCCTCCAAGGACGGGAGAGAGCTAAAGCAAGGGGGGGGGGGCCTTTGAGGTCATCCAAATAATCAGATAGAAACCTACCACAGCCTAATGATAAGCAGCAGAGCAGAAAATCAGCCAGCAGTTTCCTTTTCCTCATTGCCAGCAGTCCTTGGGTTTCCCTGGGGCCACCTCAGCAGCCTGATATCTGCCAGCTTCTCCCTAGTGGATTGGGCAGAGCTTTCCTGTGTGGTACAAGCTATGGCCACCAGGGGGCGATGAACTTCTGTTCTGCTATTCTCTAGCTTCTGAGGCTAGGAATGGGGCTGGGGAGCTGCAGCGTCTGCCTGCCCAGCACAAGACCCTGAGCTGAATTTTCTGGGACCAAAAAGAGAAAGAAAAGGAAAACACAAGAAAAAAAGAATTTCTTCACCCCAAAACAGCGTTTGAAGGGAACAAAGTGGCGCTCCAAGTCTTGCCGGATCCCCAAGTCCCAGCCAGTAGGCCAGCAGTGGAAAGCCTCCTTGCAATTTGGGGTCCTTGTAACAAATCCAAAGCATAAACTTCAGGTTCAGGGCAGGGCGTGGCCCTCAGAGCTGGGAGCAGCAGGGAGCTGGGCTGGAGGTTGGGGGCAGCAGGCAGGGAGCGAAGAAGGGAGGACGTGGCCATGTGGGGCAGAGCAGCGCTAGTCCTGTGCAAAACTTTCTTAGCATACTCCTGTGTTCCTCTTCCTGTCCTTCACACATGGGGAGAGAAAAGGAAGGAGCTAGGATGGGGCCTGCAAAAGAGCTCTGAGACACCAGGAAGCAATAAGCATTATGATACTTGCTGACACTTTCTGGGCAGTTTTCCCAGTGTACTGGATTCCTACTCCCCTTTGTCCACTGGAGGGCTGTTGGGTGGAGCCAGCCCTTGGCATACAAGACAGTGACCCAGGAAACTGAAGCCTTCAGAGATTGGGTGGAGACTGGGATCTGCACACTTGCTCTAGAAAGGCTGGGAGATGGTCTGGCTGCTCTACTCCCACTTCTAGGAGCTCCTGAGCCCTGTTGACCCAGCCAGGGATTGGGCTAACTTTGCAGTGCCCGAGCTAGAGTGATAGCTGTGAGCACCTTTCTGTCACAGGGCTACGTCATTTGCTGAGGGTCACAAAGTTGCTAGAGGGAAGACTGGAATACCAGGGCTACCACCCAGGTCAGGAAGAAGGCCTGCAGTTCAGGCTTGGTGTTTGAGCCCAGGTGGGCACCTGGCACACATCTCAGGCAGAAGGAGTCCAGGAGGGAGCCCAGGTTGCTTCCCAGGCAGAACCAGAGACCGGCAGGGCCAAGTTCCCTTTGCACAGATCTCAGGAGGCACCCTAGATCTCAAGGTTTTTGAAACTGTAGAATGGAGAAAGACGTTCTGTAGCTAACTCCAGGGCAAATCACTGTCCTGAATTTGGGCATAGAAGCAGGATTAGATTGGTGAATTCCCTGCACAAAGTTTATAATCTGGAAGAGGTAGAAATGAGGCAGAAAAAAGTCTCCTATTCTATAGGGTCTGTAAAATGTAAGGGTGCTATGGGAGAAGGGCAAAGAGCTGCCTGCTTTCAATCTCCTGAGGCACCATTTCTGGCAAGCCCACCTCCCTCTCTGTTTCTTTTTGTTCAGCATTCTCCTGTGCCCACTGCTTTTCCTCAAAGCATTGCACCAAGCAGAGAATTCCTGCTCTACAGATTGTACCTGGGACCGCCCTGAATCAGATTCTGCACTGTTGCCAAGGACTGTCACAGCAGTGTAAGGAAGGGGAAGCTCACTTTCCTCTAATCATTACGCAGCAGAGCCGACAACTTACTTAAGTAGTCCCCTCCCCTGCTCTAGAGCTTGTCAGCAAGCCCTGCTCCCCCTGTCCTCACTGGTTTCCTGGATTCTGGGCCACTCTTCCTACGCTGATCTAGCGAACTCTACTACAGCTGTGCATACTGTCAAGAGGCATTTTGAAGGCTTTTTAATTATTATCTCATATCCTTCTCATAACAACTAGATGAGTATGTTTTATTACTGCTACTATTTTTCTAAGGTAAAGAGATCCAAATCCATACAGCTAGGAAATGACACAGCGGGGACATGAACCTAGGGGGTGACAATCACACTCCCCGATTTCTGTGGCATCTCTGTGGATTTTGCAGCCCAGCAGCGCCCTAGGAACTGATCTTGGTGGAAGGACCCTCAGATGTGCTTTTCCACTGTGCTGCTGCAATCAGTGAATTCATTTAAAGGTCTGAGAAATTTACCCCGTGACTCACCAAAAACAAGCACTTTCCTTTCTAAAGTTCTTTAGTAAGTGTGCTGACTTTGTCCCCTGAATTCTTCATTCAATTTTATTTAGGTTTTCAAATATGTGCGGGACTCTATCTCTGTAATGCAAAGACTACACAAGAGACAGTGCGATTTTCCTTTAAACTGAAGCAAAATTATGAAGTGCACTCACATTTTCTATTTGCCACACCCCTAAGATGCTTAGGCAGGGGACCATTCTGGATAGAGTCAGCAGTGCATCAGTACCAGCTCATATTGCCTTAGAGTGTGTGAAACAGCGTGTGCGCATGTGCAGATAATAGTTAGCCCTCCCTAGATATATATATATATATATATATATATATATCCCTAGAGTCTCCAAAAGCCAAAAGGAATATATTACAAACAGCCTGACAAGGATGTTTCAATGATCCTGGAACATAGAACAGAAAGAAAAATACAAATTGTGATGCAAGGGTCTAAATCAGATAAATGTGTAATATTGTGAATGTCCAAACATTTCTTTTTCTAGTAAATTTCTTCTAAATGTTCTTAGTGCTCAGTAATCTCTTCCCTTCTTCTTTCTGAGTTCTGGACCTGTGAGGTAATAAGCTTCAGATTGCCTAGTCAATCTGAAGATTGACTGGGATTTTCCTCAGTACCTCTTGGCTGAACAGCACGGTGTCCACAGATCACCGGCTTCCCCAGCTGTCCAGATTTTTTTTGTCTGGTAGGCCTTGAAAAAAAAAAAAACCACCTGCACACACTGGCCACCCTCCTGGAACTCTCTCTCTACAAGCCAGGCAGAGAGGACTAGGACTGGGGCCCAGACCCACAGGTTGGCGCCTCTAGGTTGTGTTGGCCACTCAGGGGAAGGGACACCTTCCATGAGCATTCCGCTGCCATGAACTCGAATTTGGGGAGATCGGATCTAATCTGGTTATGTGGTCGGGCCCGTGGGGCCTTCCTCACCTTCACAGTGCTGTGACTTGCTGGCTGCAGAACAAGCCTGGAACTTCTCAGCCAGTGCGGATGGCGGCGCATCTCTTTTCTCCTGGTGTTATAACCTATTTAACCGTTATAACCTATTTAACCGTCTCCATTTTTGTAACTAGAACAGCTATTTTGTTATACAACTCTGTATGTTTCTGTTATAATCTGTGTGATTGACTCCATTTTGTAACCAGAATAGCCATTCTATTATACACCTCTGTATGTTTCCACTGTAACTTTACTAACGAGGACTGCTTGGCATAAGCTGACAACTTAGACTTCATCTTTGTGGCTCAAGCCGTCCGTCTAGCCTCTGAACACAGTTTTGTTAATGTTCAAAATATTCCTTTGTTCTGAGCCACAGATTGTTAAAAGCAGTCTACACACAGTTTCCTGTGATCAGCCTCATATCCTAAGATAACTTTCTGCTCCAAGGACAAGTCCCTGTTCACAACGTTTCTTGTGATCAGTCCCATATCTTAAGGTAGTAACTCTCTGTTCTAAGGATAACTCCCCGTTCCCAAAATTATCTCCATACCTTTTTGTGACATCCTGTGATCAACCCTATGCCATAAGAATTAATTATTTGTTCCTAAAATTGTAAATGCATGTTAAAAGAATGTAACCTGTTTCCCATAAGTGGACGCTGACCCCAGTGCTGCATTCCCTTGCGCTCCAGTCACTACCCTCTTTGTGGTTTTCAGCTTTAAAAACCCTTATCTCTCCCAACCTCGGCGCACACATGCTTGGAGACGACAGTATGTGCGGCCGCGGAGCTCAGCTAAATAAAGCGCTTTTAAGTTGAGTCCGGGTTTTTTATTTTTGGGTTACAACACCTGGAAAGCGATCTTCCCGGTCTAGAGCGTGGAGCTGCTGGTTTCAGACACTTTTGTTTCATCCTAGCCTTTGAACACAAAGCAGAAACTCCAGGGTGGACAGCATCTTCCTTACTCAGATGCGCACAGTAACGTTGTGAATTCATTTACTAACCGGCTGCAGCTTTGCACTCAGAGCTGCGGAATGGAAGATCCCGCTGCGGACCCTTCCCGGGTCACGTTTGCTTCCCTGTCCAGGGAGAGAAACTTCAAATCAGACTCGATGTGGGACAGGCTACTGACCCAGCAGCCCCTGCTGAACCTTTGCACCCAAAACCACCAAACGCAAAACAGCTGGGGTCTGACGCGGTCTGAGAAACCTCAAGCGAGCAAGGAGCCCAGCGAAACCGATGCTTCTTTGCGTTTCTGGTTCCTCGGTGCCAACGTTCTGGGGCTCAGCAAAACCCCGACATTGGTTTTCTATTTCCACCACCAGGCAATCTATTTTACAAGCTTCTGTTGTAAACTCCTGCAGCTCGGTGGACCAGGGAAGCGCTAGCTCGCTAGCTCGGGGTCTCTAGCCTCTTCCCCCTGCTGTGGACCGGAAGGCCCTCAAGACACCAATAGGCGCCTAGGCTGGGCCGCAGCAGCTGGGCGAGCACTGCAGGAGAATTAGGGGAAGAATGGAGTTTCCGCCCCCCAGTGGGCGCTGGGCAGGTAGGAGGGATCTGCAGCCCAGAGCCCAGCGCTGTGCCCTAGGGATGGGAGGACGTCCCACCCACTCCTCCCGGGCACCTGCACGGGGATCAGACCCAGAGCCTGAAAATAGCCGCAGCTACTGCAGTGGGGGTCTTCTGGCTTCCTCCCACCCGTACTCATCTGACTTTTGGGAGTTTTTAAGTAACAAATTCCAGCTTTTCAGTGTGCATGTGGTTTCTCTCAGGTAAATGTCTTACTTCTGTGTGCCTGCGTTCTCCTGTGGGTTTTGTGATGTCTGTGTGGTCTGAAATGATAATCCTTGTGTTCATTCCTGAGTTTGATTTTTTTTTAATTTTTAATTCACTTTTTTGTCTTCAATATTTGAGATTTTATTGGTTGTGTTGAGGATCAGTACACATGATTCACTTTGTACACAATTCTTAGCCCACATACAAAAAAAAAAAAAAAAAAAAAAAAAAGCCATGCTTTGTTTTTCAGTTGTTCCAGCGACTTTCAAATGTAGAGGCAAATTTTCTGCAAGAGGATTAAGTACCAGTATCTTCAAATGCTGACAAAGTGTTACTTAGGTCTCACCAATTCACAATTTTGTACCACATACACTACATATTCAAATTTTTGATTTTTCACAGCATATTAACAAAATGAGGCAAACCCGACTACCACTACCAAAGATGTTACAGAGTGCACACGATTCTGACAGGGCAACAATTGGGAAGTAGTTTCCTTTAGGAAACAATTCTACTAAAAACATGGGAATAAAAGTCATTTAAAGTATTGAAGACAGGGGCTGGTGAGATGGCTCAGTGGTCTAAAGCACCTACTTAGAACAAGCTTAGCAAAGCACATGGACCGCAGTTCAATCCCCCAGCACCACATGCCAGCCAGCCCGGCCCCCTGGTGGGCTGAGCTGGCCACACACACACACACACAAATAAATAAAGTATGGAAGACATATTAAATGCAGGACTGTAATTCCAAATTGCCATTTAGTATACTTTGTATTGCAGGACATAAAACTACCCCCATCTATGGAATGCTAAGCTGACACCCAAGACAGTCAAAGCCTTCCATAATTCAATATCCCACTATTTTTGGTTATACCAAAAAATAAACCAGAGAACGATTTCACTTCTAAAAAAATCATTTACACTTTTTTAAAAAATGCGATGAAGTGGGATTCCCTTTTAAAAAATGTTTTTAGAGCTACTAACAACTTGCATTTACAAAATAGTTGATAAAAATATTCCTCTGGATTGTACAAGAAGGGAGCAAGAGGCACTGATAAGACATGGTGTGTGATTAATCGGACTTGGCTTCTTCCTCTTCTGCTTCATCAGAAGCTGCGATCTCATTTTTAGTTTCTCCATTTTCTGCAGGCAAATTTTTCTTGGTTTCTTGATTAGCCACTTCATCCTGTTTTCCCTTGGCTCCCCGTTTCCCTTCCCTCCCCCCCCCCAACCAGGGATTGAACTCAACCCTCGCGCTTGCCAGGGAAGCACTTATTCCACTGAGCCATCTCCCCGGCCTCTTCCCTTTTGCCTGCACTTTTTTGTCCGAAGATTTATCCTTTTCCTCTGCTTTTTTTTTGGTTTCGTTTCCACTTTAGCTGGCACAGGTTTAGCTCACAACCTCCGCGATCTCCTCTAGGGCTCCTCCTTCGCCGCCCATTCGGCCACACTGACCTTCCTCTTGGGTATCTTGGCGGCGCAGGGGCGCTGGTGCGGAAGCTGCGGGTGGAGGCGCCCCGACTCTCGCGGAGCTACACAGCTCGACCGCTGCCGTTCCTCCGGCCGCCAGAGCTGCTGGGACCCACCAATTTTTTATACATTTTAATGAGGAAAAAAAATAGCAATGAAACAGTTTCAAAACAGATTAATAGGACAGTTACAATAATTAATATTGTATGAGTTTGATCTTTATGTGGTCTCGTTCCTTGCAGTCTCGCTAAAGGTTGACCAATTGTATTGCCCTTTGCAATTCAATAGCTCTTAGTTTGATTGATTTTTCTGTTGTCTTATTAACATCAGTGATTTTTGCTCCTATCTTTATTTCCCTCCTTCCGGAGTTTCTGGGCTTCTTTTGTGCTCTTTTTCTTCCTCTTCTTTGTTTTTTCCTCCACCGTTGAGGTGACGGCTTAGACACTACTCGTTTTCGTACTATTAGTTTCTTATGGCTGCTACCACAAATCATTAGAGCTCCTGATAATATACTGAAAAGAAGCTCCTAACCTGAATGTATTAGTACAGGTTCCTGTTCTCTAAAATGGAAGGCTGAATGTTAAAAGCCATGGAGATTAAGCGCAGAGCATGTTTATTTGGGGGAAAGAAAACTTTTGTCTGAGAGAGGCACAGAAGGAATCAGAGTGGGTTGGCTGGTAACCTGTCTTCGGATTTTTGTAGAGCAAATCAATGACCTGGGTGGAAGGTGGAAAACTTGCACAATCACAAGGTGGGCATTGGGGGGGGGGAACTATGGCCAGCCATTAAAACGACAGGTATAATTATTCAGTTGATACGGATTAAATGGAGATCAAAAGAGGAAGCCAATCACACAGCAGGAGAGCAGGAATACACAACAGGGCCTTTCCTTGCAGGGAGCTGACTTAGTGACACTGACTTTCTCAAGGTGGTAGAGACCTAGTTAGAATATCAATCCCTGATGTTTATCTTTAGGGAGTTTCAAGGGTACATTGATTTTATCTTTTGTCTTTAGGCCTGGCCAAAGCTGGAGGTGTCTTGTCTGTGTCTCCCACAGTTTCCAGGTATCTCCTCTTCCCACATGGAGGGCCTAGTCACTGCCTAGAATATTTTTATCTAACTCAGTTGCCTACAGCACTGATGTTCACAAGGCAGCTTGCTCTGCCTCAGGACTGTATAGTGAATAGGTCTATGGCCTTACCACCATGAACACACCTGATCTCCTCTGACTAGTGAATAGTTTTTGGTTGTTGTTGTGTAATTTTCTGATGGAATATGCTTGCTAAGGAAACCATGCAAAAGTGGCAGGATCCCTCTTATTACTTTGATATGCAACATAATGCTTAGCAAAGTACAGCTATCAGACTATGTTCAGTCACTCCCTGTGTACCACAATTGCCACCACTCCTGAAGAGACTTGAGAGCTCTGAGACTGATCCTTTTCTCCACGTTGTCATCTCATAAACGCCTCTGGAGTACTCTGAACCCCCACAGAGTGACCTTCTGCACAAGTTGCTCACGGTCACCTGATATTTTCAGCTGAAGCTATGGTGAGAGTGCAGAGAGAAGAGCCAAAGGAAACTCTTCAAGCATTTGGAAAGAAAACACAATCTCTGAGCTCCCCCGCTGTCTTGGCAAGAGGAAGGCTGGATGCCCAAGGGTCAGAACTGGCAAGAAGGTGCTCTTCAATCTGATGTGAACAGGGAGAATGTGGAAAGGGACATACCACATTGTGCCTCTTCCCTTCCAGAAAAAGGCCAGCAGGACAGGTGACTGGGTTGAGAGAAGGAATAAAGGATTGCAGGGAAAGAGCAGGAGAGAGGAAAGAGGCAGAAAGGAGGACACAGGACTTGTAAGTTGAAGCAGTGTTTCCTTCTCTGAGGGGCATAGAGTGGTGGTGTATCTTTTTCTAGATTTGAAAGGTTTCATATGAAAAAAATAAATAATGTCTTTCCCTCATGGAAGTCGCTATGTGATGTCCTGGAAGTTCATAGTAGTAGGACACTTCCTTAGTTCTGGGGAGCCTCCTCCCTACAGGAGCAACTGCACTTAGGAGCCAACAAAGGCAGACATCCAGACCAGCTTTTGTTTCCTTGGCAAGGGAATTTAAGGTTCCCAGCAGAGACTAGAGACTGTGTCTGTCTCTTTGGAACATGAGGTGCTCTAGCCTCTCTAGCTGATTCTGCACCTCAGGTTCTTCCCACGTCTTGGCTGGGCTGGGGTCCTAACCCAAGCAGTTATTAGAGAGGGCCGTGGCCCAAGGTCTCTAGGACCACATTCCAGTCAGGTCCTAAGCTGGGAAAGTGGGGCCTGGGCATCAGGACTAACCACATTTCCAGTGCATCCATCTATTTCTGAAGACCAGGATAAAGTTCTCTGTGCAAAGGGCATCCATTTGCCCCAAACCCATAGCCCTCCTGTTTTCTCCTTCTGTGACTTCTAGATTTGATACAAAGGACAAAGGAAGGAAGTGACAGTGGTTCAATTTCTTTAAGTTTACAGAAAAAAAAAAAACTATGATTTGTAGTATGAACATTCCCAAATTCTCCAAATATTAATGTCATTGATATTGCAATTCCTGATGAATACCACCTGAGCTTTCATTATGTGTAAATACAGAAAGTACAGTTTTCACCTGTTTTCCTTCCTGGTGACTGGGGATTGAGTTTCCGGCACATGAACTTTGAGAGACACACACACACACCACAGCCACATGTATCTCTGAGTGCCTCAGGAGTGGTTTCTCACAAATAAGGGCATTCAGAGGACAATCATCAAAATCAGGACATTAATACTGACACAGCACTATTTATTACCCGACCTATAGACCTTATGTGAAGATCGGCAATCATTCCACAAGTGCCTCCATGCCATCAGAAATAAGACTCTTTTCTAAGATGCAAACTAGGATCAAATACTGCACTGATCTTTCATTCCTTGTGTATCTCATTTAATCTGGAAATGTTCCCCAGTGTCCCATCACTCTTGACCTTGTTATTATTAAAGAGGACAGGTCTATCACTTTGCAGCATCCTTCCCAGCTTCCGCTTTCTTCACTCTCCTCTTTGTTAGTGCTTGGGGGTAATACAGAGCAGGGATATTCACCTTGGGAAACTGGCACATGCACATGACTTCTCTTGAGTTTTTTAATCCCATTGTCCCTCTCTCTTTCCTCTTTGCAGGATGGCTCTTAATTAGAGGCCACATACATTTCCTTCTGGTTAGAGTTGTGATTTTTAGCAAGAACACGATAGAGAGGTCATTATAACATCCTCCACAATCACATCAGAAGGTTTATATGAATTTTATTTATTTTATTACAGGTGATACTGACTTTGCTGCCTTGGGCAAATGGTGTATGCCACACTGAGCCACTGTAAAGTTTCTACTTTGCCTTTCACATTTATTAAATATCTTGTGGAAGTGTCTTTTTTTTTCTTGAATCCTAATATCAGAGATATTTAATATTTAAAATGTAATTATTTAACAGAGTCCAAAGGACTTGCTATGCTAATTATATTATTTGGGCCTGCAGCGAAAATCCTTCCAAAACTAGTATTAAAATGGTAACTACCAACACTTCCTTTTGGGGGAAATTTAAACAATTAGGTTCAGTGTATGGACCAAAGAGCCATTCTATGATATTCAAAGAATCAATAGAAATTTCTTCACAATTATCAAACCCAGTTCTAACAAACAGGCTGAAGGAAAACAGAATTTCAGGCTTCCACAATCTCTCCCCAGCAATAGAAAAAGAGGAAAAACTCCCCAGTCTTATGAAGCTAACCTAATTTCTGACAGGAAACTTGCAGGTTATTACCACTTAACTATCTGGATTAAATATTCTGAAGAAGTTCTGAGCTAGCAAATCATATCCAATAACCTGTAAAAATGAAAACGCATCATAGTAAGTTGGCTTAACTCAAAAATTCAATGTTTCTTTTAGCATCTTCATATTATTCAAGGCGCACTGTCTGCACACAGTGGAGCATTACTGCAATTTCTTGCTTTAACAGTGCTTGGACAGAAGCTGTGCTCTCCACCCCCACTCCAGCTTCACAGTGCTGCCGGCCTTGGACATCAGCTTTCAGACACCCCAGACTGATCCCAGGCTCTGGAGGCCTTTCCCAGGGAGCCTCACCAGGAAGGACCCTGGACACCAGGAAGATGGTCTCTGCCCTGCAAGTGCACCCCAACTATCCCTAGGACTAAGAGGCCACTGTGCACCTCAGATCCACCTGGACCTCAGTGCCTCTGAGGTCTATCTTCACCATGATGATGTGGCATTGAAAATGCTGCATAAATATTTTCCCACAATCTCATAAAGAAGGGGAACATGCTGAGAAAGTGATGGAGCTGCAGACCCAAAAAGGTGGCTGAGTCTTCCTTGGGGATATGAAAGAACCAGAGCCCAGTGACCAGGTGAGCAGCGTGAATGCAAGGGAGTGTGTGTTACACGGGGAAAGAAGTGCAGATCAACCACTACTGGGTCTGTACAGATGGCCACTGATAGGAATGACCTCCGCTCTGTGACTTCCTTGAAACTCACTACCTGAAGGAGCAGGTGAGATCCATCAAAGACCCAGGTGCCATGTCGCTGCCTTACACCACACCAGAGACCCTGAGTCTGGCAAGACATAATATCCCTTTGACCAGCACACCCTGAGAGACAGCGCTAGCTAGAGCTGTGCTGAGGCAGGAGTCCAGCCACCTAGTGGGAGGTCAGTTCTTGCTCCCAGATGCAGTGCATGCATGGTAGGGTTACCCTTACGTTTCCTATAGGTTGTACCAAATATATCCGCTTATATTTTTAACTCCTCCAAATGAAGTTTAGTACCACCACACAAGAAAATTGGTAAGTGTAGATCATCACAATCCCATATTCACCTCAATAGATGATGAAAACTATTTACTTATTTATTTATTGGTACAGAGACTCCTTTGCAGCTTGGACTCTTAGTGATCCTCCTTTCTTAGCCTCCCCAGCACTGGGATTACAGTCATGCACTATCATGCCCGGTTTCGGTGGCCTGTACGGTGCCAAGAATTCCAGGACCTGCAAGGCTTGCAGTACTAGGGATCAAACCTGGGACCTTGGTCTTGTCAGGCAGGCACTTAGACTGGGAAGCTATCTCCCCAGAGCCAGTGAAATGTCTTTAAAACCAAGTTCCACATCCATTCATGAGTGTTAGCAAACTTGAAATGCAAGGAAACTTTGGAAATCAATACACAAGAAATTTGAAGGAAGCATCATACAACAGCGTTACCACAGAGAGAAGAGACTGGCATGTGCCCTTTCCATAAAGATGAAAAAGATGCCCAGTGTCATCCTGTCTTTTTGGTGTGGTGATATTAGATCCACACTAATGAGTCTGAGTAAGGAGAGGATAAAGAAGATTTTCTAAGGATAGTTACTTGATCTCACATGTACAGAAATACCAATCATTGGAATAAAATGACATTGAGAAATCTTCAGGTGAGAAACACTTACATCATTACCAAACAAGTAGAAAGATTGTTTTTCTTGGTGTTCTGTGCTGGATGTGGAAGCCAGAGCCTGGCACAAACTAGACAAGCACTGTGCCATTGAACTGTACCCTAAACCCAGTTGGGCTGGAGTAGGGGGGACATTTTCAAAGATACCAAGGTGTGGCCTCAGCACTGTCCCTTCCCCTGCTTCCCATGGCCCCACTTCCCTTGCCAGTCTCCTCTGCCCTTCTCCCAGCCTTTCTCAGTTCACCTCACCTGTGTCTCCTTTCTAGAGTAGCACAGCTCTCCCCTTGCTTCAAAGTGCTGTTGGGAGCTGAGCCCCTGGGTGCCCACCTGTGATCTCTGGTACCAGGGAGGCTGAGGAAGGAGGCTTAAGAGTTCCAGGCCAGACTGGGGAATCTAGTGAGACCCTGTTTATAAAACGAAAAGCCACAGGCAGGTGTTACAAGGAAATGGGCGACTGATCCGGGAAGCGCACCCATCTTGTACTGAAGAGGAAGCCCGCCAAGGAGTGCGTGGTAATATTCAGCTTAGGACCTGGAGGCACTGAGGGAAACTCAGGAGTGCTGGGGCATGTTGGGGCATGCTGGGGAAATCCCCCATTCTGCCGTGGGCTGTCAACTCTCAGTCGGCCAATCCAATGACAGCCCAGCAGTGAAGCCCGCAATTCAAACTTCCCGCGCGCGGGAATTCTCTATTGCGCTCATTGGCTGAGGAGGCAATCGTAGGAAATCCCCTACGCCTGGGCGCCAGGATGCAGAAAACCGAAGGACAGACGGAGGAGGGTCTCAGTCCCGCCCGCGCCTGCTGTGGAGATCATACTAGGAGAGCTGCAGCCCAGCCTGCCTGCGTACCCGCGCCAGCCCCGTAAAGACTCCAGGACACCGCGCGCCTTAGTACGGAGCAGGTCTTCAGTCTGTCTCTGCAGAGGAGCGCTCGCTTCTTGAGGATCTCCCGGGAAGCCTTCACCGCTCGCTGGATCCTTCCGGAACAGCTCTGGCCTCAGCCTAAGCGCCCTCGCCTTCAAATTCTGGGTTTGCTGGAGGCGCTCACTGGGGGCTCGGCCTTTCCGGAGGCCTCGCTTCCAGGAAGCTGCGCAAGAGTAAGTTATCCCAGCTGGAGACCATCTTCCAATGACAGCATGTTCTGGCCAGTGTCTGTCCAGGCTGGGGGCTGAGGCAGCCAGAAAGCCTTGCCGCTGCTGGGAGATCCTGGCTGGTGCTTTGTTTTGTCCTGGGGATGGAACTCTGGGCCTTGCACTTGCCAGGCACGTGCTTGTGCTGCTGAGCTATATATCCCCGCCCCCCACCTACCCCCTACCCCCCACCCCCACCCCCGTTGGCTGGTTCTTTCGCCCTTCTGGGAAGTCTGACTCTGTGGCTCTTCATAGCCGTTTGTATGAAACCCGAGACTACTGAGGACTTGGGCATCATGGGCTTGGTAGCTTGGGGTGTGAGCAGGAAATCTGACCTGGTTGGGCCTGGAGGTCACCTTACTGATCTGACTTGTGGGGCTGTCCACAGCCCCTCCAGGGCCATGCGGTCCTGCAGTCCTGTGAGAGGAGCTGGGGCGGGATGGCCACCGGACACTGTAGAGCAGCGTTCTCCCTCCAGAAATAGGAACCAAGTACTGCAGTGCCCAGTAGTGATATCAGTCAGAAATTTATTGTACAGAGTGAGCAAGAAACAAAGAACAGAGTGAACAGAGCCTAAGGAAATTGGCTCCTTGTAATTCCCACACGCTGGGGACAAGGTAGAACAGATCCCTGGAGGCAGCACCCACCCAATCTGTTCTTTGTTCCTTTACCTGGGATGTTACCACCTAGTGATATGTAAACTAGCCAGTGAATACCACAAAGCAATATAGATAGCAGTTTGTTTATACCAAATTAATAATACACATTCTTTAACCTGTTTGTAGCCCTCAATAAATCTGAGAAGTTTCCTTGGCTCTGGGCTCACTTAGAAAGAGACTAATCTCTGTGAGACCCCTGTGGCCCATTTCATCCAGCCTTGCTGTTATTCGTTTTGTGGCTGTGATCATTCTACAATAACTGGCACCTAGAGGTCAATCATCCTGCAACAACTGGCACCTAGACGTCGGGGCAGGTGAGAGATGACTAATTGTTGGGCCTTTAGGGTATGGTACTCCCAGATAGGGGAACCCAATGGCAGAAGCTCAGGGTAATGGGGAACTCCCCTTCGGTAGAAAAAGAATATGTTGGTCTTATTTGGACACTGCTCAAGCGAGCAGGAGTAAAAATGAAACAAAAAAGTTTGAGAGGTTGTTTGCTCTGGTCCTGTGACATTGCTCTTGGTTCAGGCAGTAGGAAAAGGCTGCTTTAAATTTAAAAGTTTGGAAGCAAGTTATGAGAGCTCTGTGGAGCTCACCAAAATGGGGACCCAATTCCTCTTCATGTGTGGTCTCTTTGGACTTTAATTTCCTTAGCTTTGGAAGCATTGCAATAGGACTCAGAAGAGTCTAAGAAATACTTGAAAAAGTCAGCTTCAGATGCTGATGTTTCCAAACCTCATGAGCAGCTTCAGTGCCAATATGAATCTGCAGATGAGACCTTTTTAAGACCTCTGCCTCCCTCACCCTCAAATGCAGAGGCTAGCATTTTAAAAAAAGGACAAAAATAGAGCAGGGGGCCTCCGTGGTGCATAATTATGATAAGGGTGCACCCCCCCCCCAAGGTCCAGTACCTGAGGTACTTCCCAGCATACCGAGAGTGTTTGTTCTTTAAATTTCTAATGCTCTATAGTGGGGAGGAATCTTAACATTAAACCAAGTATTAAAAGGATATTTATGGCATCGCAAACCATCTCCTCAGAAACTGAGGACTTCAAAGACGTAGAGCAAAAGAAAATTAAGAATGAGGTACTTGAGCTGTAAGCCAAGGACAGGCAATTATCACAATTGCTTTCTAAATTTATTGAAAAAATGGAGTTTTCTACCTGTGCAGTCCCTCCATCTCAGGTGAGAAAAGTTCAGCCCCTACCACCATCTTTTGACCCTTCTGCTCCTCCATATGAAGAGAAAAAGGAAGCCCCTATGGAAGTTTATAAATGTGTGCTATCGCTATCTCAGGCCCTTATGCAAGGGAGACAACAGGGAGACCCTGAATCTTGGTCTGCCCCATTGGATATTTTTCCTGTGGTGGTTCAACACCCACCATATGCTCAATTTCCCCAGGGATATGTGCAACGGGAGCACCAACCTCTGGCAATTAAGGTTATTATTAAAGATTTAAAGCAGACTGTCATGGCCTATGGTACCCAATCAACCTATGTGATTGGATTAATGCAAGGATTAGCAATGAACATAGATTAATTCCTTATGATTGGAAGGTTTTGTGCCATACAATTTTGGAGCCAAGCCAGTATTTACACTTTAAAACTTGGTGGCATGGTGAAACAGATATTCAAGAGAGAGTTAACAGGACAAAATTCCCTAGCTAATGTCTCACCAGATCAACTCACTGGGTCAGGCGCCTGGCTTGGTATCAAAGCCCAACTACAGTATGATGATGTGGCTGCTGTGCAGACTCGTATTTGTTTCTTGAGGATGTGGGAAAAGGTGGAAAGGCCAGGGGATGCTCAAACATTTGTCTTTGCTAAAGTTCTGTGGTCTAAGAAGGAACCATGTGTAGATTTTGTCTCTTGATTAAGGGAGGCTATACACAAAACAAAGTGCCAGATTTGTGAGATTTATTATTACAAACTTTGCCTTTTATTTTATTTTATTTATTTATTTATTTATTGGCGGAACAGGGGATTGAACTCAGACCCTTGCACTTGCTAGGGAAGTGCTTATTCCACTGAGCCATCTCCCCCGCCTGAAACTTTGTCCTTTGAAAACACAAATACTAAATATCAAGAGGCTCTTCATCCCTTAAAGGCACAGAATGCGTTATGGGAAGAATATATCAAGGCCTGCGCCAATCTTGGCTCAGAGCCATACAAAGCTGATTTATTGGCAGCTGCCTTACAGTATTTTTTTTAAAACAAAATCATACCAAATGTTTTAAGTGTGAAAAAAAATGGGTTATATGAGAAAGGGTTGCAGAAAAGGGCAAGATAATAAGGAGATAAGAATAACAAGGCTTCTCCTGGACTTTGTCCAAGATGTGGGAAAGGTAAACATTGGGCTAATGAATGCTGCTCCACACTTGATCAGAATGGCCCACCCTTACAATCTGAGGGAAACTGGAGACTGGGCGCAACAACCCATGGCCCTGGAGACAAGCAATATGGGATACCCGCAGTTTCCATTGGCCAACCTGAATTTCAGTCAAACACAGGGTTGAAGATCTTTTCCATGCAACCCCTGCAAGTGGAAGTGCAGCTTTAGATCTGATTGCTGCAGAAAATCAACTTTTGCTCTAAGCTTATAGAGTTTACAAAATTAAAACTAGAGTTCTTAGCTCTATTCCAAAAGATACTATAGGTCTGATTGTAAAAAGGAGTATTACTACCCAGGGTGTATTTGTACATTTGGTAATCATTGATAGTGATTATGAAGGAGAAATTGTACTTATGATGTCTACTACTAAACCTTTTTTTTTTTAAAGTTGGTTCAGTTATTTTTGGTTTTGTTTTTTTGCGGTACTGGAGATTGAACTCAGGACCCTGCACTTGCCAGGCAAATGCTTATTCTACTGAGCTATCTCCAGGGCCCCCTACTAAACCTATTTAAATTAAAACTTGACAGCTTATTAAAAATAAAAATCAACTTGTATTTATTATGCATATTAGAACACATACTGCATTGCCTGGTCCTCCTGTCAGCAGGAAACAACCAGATAGATTATGTACTTACAAGTAATGTTCAAGCTGTCCTATAAAAGTTTTGTAAAACTTTCCATTGTTCCCTTATCACAAAAATTCCTTATAATCTCCAAAGTAAAAAAATTGTTAAATGTTCAAAAGCCAAAAGGAAAAAGGTTAGATTGAGTTAAAAATGAAACAGATACAGTTTCAACAATCTAAACGTTTATAGATGTATATAAAAATGTTTGTTGTTTTCTTGGTTCCTTTAAATATATGACTCTCTAAAACCACCATAAAGGACTAAGTGTGGAGTACTGTTTTAAAATCAAGTCCTCAACAGGACAAAAAAGATAGAACAGAAATACAGCAGATAGAGTTTGAACCTTCTAGCTTTGCTCAATTAGATTTTTTTTCCACTTTATTTTTTTCCATAATTTTATTGATAAACAAATAACAATGACACAGTTTCAAATCAAATTGGTTGGACAGTTTCAATAATTAACACATTGCATACATTCCTCCCAGTGGTTAATTGCTGTACAAAAAATATGGAATGCTTCACGAATTTGTGTGTCATCCTTGCACAGGGGCCATGCTAATCTTCTCTGTATTGTTCCAACTTTAGTATATGTGCTGCAGAAGCAGCACTCAATTAGATTTTTTTTTAAAAGGTTCTTTTAAATTGCAAATAGTTGGTTCCAAAGGGCGGGGCACTACCGGGGGAGGGGCACAAAGTGAGGTCAGGGAGTGCCCTTGCTCCCACTCTACTAGCTCCCATCCTAGGCTGACCCAGCTAGGCACCTGCAGGATAGGTTCAGCCACCGAGGCCTGTGTTTCTGGTGCTAAGTAGGTGGACCATGACTATGACATGCCCTGGCTCTAACATTAGCCGTGTAAGGCTCAAGACAGTAGCTATGTTTAAAATCTGGGCAAAAACAACATCCAGCAGTCAGAGCCAGAGAGACAGCTAACACAGTGGCCAGGCACAGAGGCCTTGACTAGGGGGTGGGGTATAGCTCCCTTAAAGCTTTAAGAGATGAGGTAATGTGAGTGCGAGAACAAACCCTTTGTAGGTACTAAGACCATTAAGCTGCTATGGAGGAAAATCAACCAAAATCAGAGTCCCTGTGCTAAATGGTCTGCAGGTTTTGTTTGGTGTAATCAATGCTGTTTATACAGGAAAATCAAAGTTATAATTCCACCCAACCAAACCATTGTTTAAACCACATCAGATTCTTATATTGCTCAATTGGTCATTTTTTTTGTTAAAAAATTTTAAATTATTAAAAAGAAATATTGGGTTGGAAAATAAAAATTAATTAAACAAAAAATTCTTAAAAGGCTTTAACCATTTTTAAAATGCTTTTCAAATGCATATATGGGTGGTCTCCAGGTAGGGCAGCTACAAAGGTAAAATATTGCCCCAGGGTATTTTAAACGATTACTTAATATCTTTTAATTCCTAGTAAGTTTGATTGCTTGTTTTACTGCCTTAATTAAAGTGGCACTAAAAATAGGGCTTTGATATTTTACAAACAAACATAAAGGTTTAAAATAATGTGTAAAAGCCATAGGGTTTAAACAGTCACTTGATTTTGACATTCCATTTAAATAATAAAATGCCTAATGGTGGCCTCCAATGGGGCACAAGCTATGATAACTTCTTCATATTTGGGTCAACTTATCCAACAAAGATATATTGTGCCTTAAACTGTTCAGGTCAACCATTTATCACTTTCAGACTTCATTTAATAATATTAATTGGCTCCATCTGGATTTTGGACTACTTTTTTCTGGTGCTATTGACTGTCATTATCATTAAGATAAATTAAATTCTTCTTTTTACAGATAGGTCATATTAGGTTAAATGAAAAATTATATGACTCCCTCTTCCAAAATATAAAATACAGGTATCTCAAAATATATGATCAGACTTCTATTAAAGCAAAAGAGGAGTTAATCCTGCCAACTTCACTTGTCAATATATATGATTAAATTTTTAAACTTTTACAACAACAAAAAGACAAACCAGATAAGGAAAAATAAATAAATAGGCAAAAAGCTAGAAAGGATCTTTTACAGAGTTCTCCATACTGGACAATAGAAGGGACTCAGGCCATTATTAACCTTGGGTAGAGGATATGCTTGTGTTTTTCCAAAAAAAATGCTAACCAATCTATAGGTATCAGAGTATACCCTCAGCGATGAGGTTAGATCCAGCCCTGGCCTATTAAAAGGCCTAACCAAATAGAAATATAAGGTCTAGACAGGTGATAAAATATGTAGAAGTAATTGAGTTAAATTTTGTCAGTACTAAGACAAAAAACATAAAAGTACAAACTGTACATATTAATTATAGATAAAAGATTTTATTCCTTCCAGATTTTTCTAATAAAAGATCTCTGATAACAGACAACAAATTCTGACTAGTCTACCTATAATTATAAATTTCTAAGAATTGTAATAGTTACTATAATTTAATTTGGCCACAGATTTATTTGAGCGCACTCTTGATTTTATAAGGATGTTTATGTGGCCATGTATTTATGTGTTTGTGTCTCTTTTTTTTTTTTTTTTTTTGGTGGAACAAGGGGTTGAACTCAGGCCCTTGTGCTTGCCAGGCAAGCGCTTATTCTGCTAAGCTATCTCCCTGGCCCCCCTGTGTGTCTTTCAGTGAACAGCTGTTCCTCTTTTTTCTTTTTGGCTAACTACAATTTGAGATATATATATATATATAGATATATATATATATAGATATATATATATGCATGCTTTTTCTTAAATTACTAGTCAAAATGATACTAAAATTAAATTATACACAATACATCATAAGGTTTAAGCGAATTAAACAAAAATTCCCTAAAGTAAAAAAACATTATGCAAAGAGTCCAATTGATAAATAAGTGTGGCCAACCCTTTTGGTCATTAATGAGGAGCTCCCAATAATCTCAATAGTCTCTTAGGAGACCTCCTCAATAAATAGGTCATTGGTTAAAAGATAAAGTTTTTAAGAATGTTACAATAAGGTTTTCTCCTTGAGGATGGTTTTGGTACAAAATTAAGTTAAACAAACATTTTTATGTGTGTATGACAATTCATTATTGTTGATCTCATGATATATTAAGTGTATTTATGATTCCAGGTATACAGGTCTTTCAAAATGTAAAAGAAAAAAGATGGCTTATTCAGATGAGGCTTTTTCTCAGTTTCAAACTTCTGCCTTTAACAAAAAGCTTGTGATATACATCCCATTTAAAGATGACTAATTTGATTTTAAAAATTTATGTATAAGATAGAGGTGATTACTACTATTATGGGCTACTGAAGTATATTAGGTTATTATACTGAATTCACATACCTACAGTATTTAAATGGCAATGAAATACCCATCTCTGACAAAACTAAACAAAAACAGGGATACAAATGAAGGACCATTTTGTATAGTATATACAAAATAGTTAGGATAGATATACAGCTACTTTCTCTTAATTCAATGAGAAGAAAGATTTGTACTCATAGTGTTTGGACAGGATATCCTGTCTGTATCTTGTACTATGAATAACTACTATGAAAACAACAATATGCAGTGTATTAATTATTGAAACTGTTCTACTAACCGGTTTTGAAACTGTCTCATTGTTAGTTGTTTCTCAATAAAATTATTTAAAAAAGAATTTAAGAGGAAAGAAAAAATAAAAATAAAAAGTAAAGGGTAAAAGTTTATTATTATTTATTCCAAAAAAATTTTTTTAAATATAGTTTCTTTTTTTTAATTTATTTATTTTATTATTTGTGTGTGTGTGTGTGTGTGTGTGTGTGTGGCCAGCTCAGCCCACCAGGGGGCGGCATGTGGTGCTGGGGGATTGAACCGCAGTCCTTGTGCTTTGCTAAGCTTGTTCTAAGTAGGTGCTTTAGACCACTGAGCCATCTCACCAGCCCTATTCCAAAATTTTTGAAATTTTTTAAAACTAGAAATTATTTTTGCTATACTTTCTGTGTAATTAGTATACATTCATTTTTATTAATTTTATTGAGAAACAAATAGCAATGAGAGTTTCAAAACTGATTAATAGGGCAGTTTCAATAATTAATACATTGTATATTGTTATCTTCTTAGTGGTTATTCATAATACAAGATGTAGACAGGATATCCTGTCCAAATACTGTTAGTACAAATCTTTCTTCTCACTGAATTAAGAGAAAGTAGCTGTATATCTATCCTATTTTGTATATACAGATACAAAATGGTCCTTCCTTTGTGTCCCCTTTTTTGTTTAGTTTTGTTAGAGAAGGGTATTCCATTGCCATTTAAATACTGTAGGTGTGTGAATTCAGCAAAATAATCCTATATAGTCCAGTAGTCCATAATAGTAGTGAGTTATCCATAGGATTAGCAATGTCAGAAGTTGTTGACTTGAGCCTTTTACAGCTCAGCATATTAATATGGCCATTTATTTATTTATTTATTTATTTTGCAGATCTGGGGATTGAACTCAGGCCCTTGCGCTTGCCACACAAGCGCTTATTCTACTGAGCCATCTCCATTTTTTATACCTTGTTTTTATACTTTTCTGATGGATGGTTAAGACCAAGATAAAGCAAGACCTATGTAACAAGAAATGTAACTTTTATATCTGATAATTTCAGTCAAGTTCCCTCAGGATTTATCCTGTAACCCTGTACTGCAGTTTGTAGATCCTTTGTGAGTGTCAGCCATGTGGATGATTCACGGCCATTGCTTGACCAATTTGCTGTCTGTGAAAGCCTGAGAGACTGTATTCGCTCCATGTGACTCTCCTTATGCACAGTCTACATCATCGATCACGTTGCTCGTGGCCCCATAATCTCCTTGATCAGAAAATTTGGGTCACAACTGAGTTACATAATTAACATGCATTCATATGTCCTATCATTACTACTCTGAGATAATTAGAACTCCAGAACTAAGTTTAAATAAAAATTTAAATGCATATATATTTCATTTTAATTAATTAATTAAGGGTATTTACACTGATAGCTGATATATATTGGCTTGTTTTATAATAATATTTTCCTACTGATGGTAGGAATATTTTCCTCCTGACTTTCTCTCTGTTTAATTGCTTGCCTTCCTTGGTGGCTTCTGTATATTTGTACTTCTGGGGTCGCGTTCTTTCTGATCTCTTTCTAGAATATCTTTAAATACCCTTTGTAAAATTGATTGGTTGTCATGAATTTCCCTCAGTGTTCTTTGTTACATAAGTATTCGTTGCGTCTCTTTTTTAAGATGGCTTTTAATATTCTGTTCTTGTGCTGAATTTCTGGAATCTTGGCTATTAGGTGCTTTGGTGTAGATTTGTTTTGCTGTTGAGCAATTGGAGTTCTGTTCGCCTCGTATACTGTACATTAAATTATTGTTCCATGCTTAAAAAATTTTCTGCTACTGGTTCTGTGTTTTTCATGATGTTTATACTGCTTCATTTTCATTGACTCAATAAAGCTTTTTTTTTTACTCAATAAATCTTATGTTGTTCTTTGCAAAAAAAAAAAAAAAGAGAGATGATTGTTTGTATTATGTCATGTCAAAATAAAAATCGAATGTCTTTGTCTCTTAAAGGCACAGGGTGGGTCATTGGAAGGATATAGTAAGCCCTTACAGTTTGAAACTTGGTGGAA
>NW_004524648.1:11787547-11790078 GCF_000260255.1 Octodon degus | reverse complement strand
TTCTGTAGTTGCTTATTTACTTCTGACGCTATTAATTCATGTATTTCAGCTAAGCTAGTGTCCACTGCATTTGTTCTGTTTGGGCATTGTGTTTCCTCTATATGTTTCTGTATTTGATTCTTTTTTAAAAAAATAAATTATTTATTTGTGTGTGTGTGTGTGTGTGTGTGTGTGTGTGTGCGTGTGGCCAGCTCAACCCACCAGGGGGCGGCATGTGGTGCTGGGGGATTGAACTGTGGTCCCTGTGCTTTGCTAAGCTTGTTCTAAGTAGGTGCTTGAGACCACTGAGCCATCTCACCAGCCCCTGCATTTGATTCTTAAGTTCAGCTGCTATAAACTCAGAGTTTTCTTTTTTTAATTCCAGAAATTAATTCTGCTCTGAGTTCCTCTACATCTTTCTGCTGTTGTTTATTTACTTCTGACGCTATTGATTCATTTATTTCAGCTGAGCTAGTGTCCTCTGCCCTTGTTATGGGTGGGCTTGAGACCTGAGATTGCATTTTGCTCCTTGTCTTTATCATTTTGGTTAACACTGACCTGTGGCCTTTGGTGTAGAGCTTTGATGCAGTTAGGTTATCACTTAATGAAATTCAGGTACTGATATACCAAGTTCTAGTTCATGCAGTTGTGCCTGGCTTGGGTTAGGCTACTGTGCCCAGCTCCTTACTGTTGTTGCCCTTGGAGGTGGGCCTGCTGTACACCTCTGGTATGATGATCTGTTCCTGGATTAGCTTTGTGGTTTTGACCCTAGTCTCACTGTGGAGACTTTATCTGCAGGGCTTTACCTCAAGCCTGTATGCTAGGTCTGGGCTGGGTCTAGAGGGGTATGAGGAGCAGGGGCGTGAGAGCTCAGAAGCTCTCCCACACACTCACCAGTGTTGTGTTTTGGTGGGTGTGCAGGACTCCCAAGAGCAGGGCAGCAGTTCTTATTCAGATGGCAGACTGAGCTGGATCTGGCCAGTCAGGGGAGGTCCAAATAACAAAGGCAAAGGCCTCTTACATAGCGGGCCTGAGCGGGCCTGAGCTTGGAGCGGTGGGTGGGTGCAGGACAGAGCAGAAGCTCTCCCCCACACTTGCAGGGCCTGGTGTTGGTCGGATATGGAGGGCCCAAGGCGCAGCGGAAATTCTCACTCAGAGGGCGGGCTGCGCTGGGTCTGGCTGGGAAGGGGAGGTCTGGAGAACGTGGGGAAGTGCCTCTCTCATGCAGCGGGCCTGGGCCTGGAGTGGCGGGCTGGCGCAGGACAGAGCAGAAGCTCTCCCCCACACTTGCGAGGCCTGGGGTTGGTTGGATACCTGAATATCTTTTCATATATTTATTTGCTATTTGTATTTCATCACCTGGAAGGTGCATATACATCTCCTATGCCCACTGCTGGATTGGGCCTTTCAACTAGGAAGGTCTGAAATTTGAGTTCTTTATATGTTCTTGATAATTAACCTTTCTCTTAAACGTTCAGCAAACGTATTTTCCCACATGGTGGGTGGTTTTGTTACTCTGCTGATGGTTTTTCTTGCTGTGTAAAAGCTTTTTAGTAAGATGAGATACCAGTTTTTGATTCTTTGTGTTAACAGCTCTGAGGTTGGGTTGGGCTTCAAGGTTTTACCATTCTAGATAGATGCCAACAGAATATACCAAATGGAAGAATTTGGGACCCTGATATTTTTAGCAGATTTGCACAGCCTAAGAGGAAAACATAACTTGTTCTGACTTATGGGAGAAATTAGAAGGAGCTTTAAAACTTTCAAGGAAAGCATTTCAGAGCGCGGAGAATACTCAGAGCCTCCTGAGAGTCACCCTCTAAGGCAGGAAACAGGGCCCCAAACCTTTCCTCCAGGTGTCATAAACAATTAGGTTACCTTAACTCACTCTTTGTAGTTTGAAAACAACTTCTCTGGACACTTCTGCCCTGTTCTCAAAGAATTCACTAAACCCATGTATCATTAGGGAAAGGAGGGTTACAATGTTTTGTGAAAGGACCAAGGATGAAGGATGAATATGTGAGTAGTGGGATGGCTGATCATCAGTTGATCAAGGGACAAAGCTGAAAGAAAGCATTAAAATTTTATGGCTCGTCTGTGCAAAGGCCGTTGGTTCGCTATCCCTGACAAATGGCAACTTCTCTGGTGCTTGGGGTTTGGCAGCATCCCCTGAACACTTCCTCTGCTGCTGTAAAATGCAAAGTACTCTATGCAATACATGTTTGCTTTTCCTCAGTATGGTTGCCCATTATTGATATGTAAATTATCTTAAATTAACTCAAATTATCCAAGTAACTCTGAGGCCCTAAATTATCATTATTTATACATGATCAAGAATTTCAGGGGGGGCTGGTGAGATGGCTCAGTGGTCTAAAGCACCTACTTAGAACAAGCTTATCAAAGCACAGGGACCACGGTTTAATCCCCCAGCACCACATGCCAGCTAGCCCTGACCCCTGGTGGGCTGAGCTGGCCACACACACACACACACACACACACACACACACACACACACAAATAAATAAAAATTTTTTAAAAAAAGAACTTCAGGG
>NW_004524648.1:11777016-11787077 GCF_000260255.1 Octodon degus | reverse complement strand
CTAAAAAGTACTGTTAATGCATATTAAATTATATCCATTAAGGGGTTTCACTTTAATATTTTCATACATGTACATGTTATGCTCTGGTCATGTCCACCCTTCCTATTACCCTCTTTTCCTCCCGTTTTTCTCCCCTGTAACACTATTCCTTTTCTCTTTCAACATAGTCCCTCTAGTACATTCAGATTACCTTTTGTTGTTTTTGGATATTGCAGCAGCACCAAGGATCAAACTTGGGAACTTGTCCTGCCAGGTAAGTGCTTATACCACTGAGCCACCTCCCCGGCCTTTTCAGCTCCTTTAACTTGGATAAGAAATCCAAAAATAGTAGAACAACATTGAATTTCAGAAGCCTCATCGCCAATCTTCCGAAAGTCCTTTCTGTTTTTTTGTGAGAAGAGGAGATCTGGGAACAGCACGCAGGGCCTCATGCAAGCAAGGTGAGAGCTGTGCCACTGGCCACTTCCCGCCCCTGCATGCCATTTCTCAATCTCACCAGTTACTTCAATTTCACTAAATTTTACATATTTTCTATTTCCCACCTAGGCTGTCTGATTTGTTCCTTTATTGCTTTGTCTAAAAACACATTAAACACAGCCTCAGTATTTTCTGATAGTGAGAAAATTGACTCACTGATAGGAAATCCAAAAGTAGTAAAGCAACTAACTTTACACAAAACCAGAAACAAATGCTCCAATACTTTCAGCTCTGGGATCAGCATGCAGATAGGTGACTGCTCGCTCGTGCTGCAGCCATCTCAGCCAGACCTGGTCCTCAATGTAGGTAGAGTGACTCTTGGTGAGGAATATAGGCAAAAGCAGCAAAAATTTCAGAGGGACAAAGAGAAGAAGAAAGTTGTGCTGGCTGCTTGTGCTCTGTTAAACTCAGGAGGAGGAGTGATTCAGATGGAAATGGCAAATGAGGCTGACCATCCCCTGGAGCTGGGCTTGGACTTGGAGCAGGCCTTGAGAGAGCTGATTCCATCTTCAGATGTCCTTCAGGCTTTCTTTGAGACCCGGCAACAAGGAAGGTTTTTCCACATTTTTGTTAAGTCTTGGAGCAATGCTGCTCTGCCTGAAGACAATTGCACCAAGCCCCGCATTTGCAGCGTGAGTTCTTCCCTGTACCGCAGATCTGGTACCTCTACGATTTGCTTAGATTTGAGGCAGGCATACGATTTCCTGAAGACCCAGAAAAGGAAGGCACAGAATACTCTCCTTAACGAAGAATCAGAACATAGCAAAATCCTCAGAGCTATGCATCAGGACATCATGGAATCAAATTCTCCTTTCCAAGTTTTCCAAAGCAACAAGATTGAATATGGTCACATCCTGCCTTTTCCTGAGTCTCATTCTGTAGAGTTTAAACAGTTCTCCACACAAAAAACCCAAGAATATGTAAAAAGAGTAATTCAAGAGTACATCCCTGCCTTTGCCAACACTGGAGGGGGCTATCTTTTTATTGGAGTGCATGATAAGAGTAGGCGAGTCCTGGGATGTGCAAAAGAAAATATTGACCCCGACTCTCTGCAAAGAGTGATAGCACAGGCAATTTCTAAGTTGCCAGTTTTCCATTTTTGCTCCACTGATGCACAAGTTTTCTATGAGATCAAAGTTATAGATGTGTTTAAAAATGAAAACCTATATGGTTATCTCATTATTGTCAATGTTGAGCCTTTCTGCTGTGTGGTGTTCTCGGAAGATCCTGCTTCATGGATGGTGAAAGAGCAGCAGAAAATAGTCAAACTGAACATGAATGAATGGGTGGCAAAGATGATGAACACAGATCCAGGTAAGAAGGAGGGGGTTCCTTCCCTGCCTCTTCTCCTTCTCCTTCTCCTCCTTCTCCTTCTCCTTCTCCTTCTCCTTCTCCTTCTCCTTCTCCTCCTCCTCTCCTCTTCCTCCTTCTCTTTCTCCTCTTCCTCCTCCTTCTCCTCTTCCTCCTCCTTCTCCTCTTCCTCCTCCTTCTCCTCTTCCTCCTCCTCTTCCTCCTTCTCCTTCTCCTCTTCCTCCTCCTCTTCCTCCTCCTCCTCCTTCTTCTTTTTTTGGTAGAACCGGGGATTGAACTCAGACCCTTGCCCTCCCAGGGGAGCGCTCATTCCACTGAGCCATCTCCCCAGCCCCTGGATCATTCTTCTGAATGGGGGAAAAATCCACTCTATTATCACAACTAGAGCTCCTTGAGCTTTGAGAAGTGTGATAATGAGTCTAGGTACGACACTTGATCTTAGCCAAAAGGCTGAGAAGCAATGATAACAAGTCTAGAAACTGTGCAGTATTGCACTTTGTCACCTCACTTATCTCAGGTTAAATAAAATTTACAGATCACCTAGTACAAGCTGTCCCAGTGGCGAGGGATGAAGTCATGCAAGATGCTTTCTTCTTTCAGATTTGCCTGAAGCTTTTGAATCTCAGCTGACTCTATCTGACCATCCTGCATACTGCAGAGAACAAGTGAACCATAAAACCCAACTCCAGCAGCATTTATTTCCAGGTACCTGTTGCCATTTAATATACGATGTCAGGGACTGGAGAGGCAGCTCAGTGGCATAATCACCTGTGTGGGAAGCACAAGGTCCCAAGTTCAATCCCTGGTACCAGAAATAAAAAAGTAATACAAAATGTGAAAAGCAGATGATTGAAGATATTTGCTTCAAAATATTAAATATATTTTCCTATAGCATTTAGACAAGATATCATGTCTGCATCTTGTACTAGGAATAACTACTACAAAAAGACAACAGTATGCAATGTATTAATTATTATAACTGTACTACTAACCTGTTTTGAAACTATCTCATTGTTTTCTTTCTCAATAAAATTATTAAAAGAAAAATAAATAAATTATGTATTTTCTTGATATGCAATGAAAATGGCGCAGGCTCCTGGGATGAGTTTCATGGTTGTTGCAGGCAGGTGCTTAGGCCACTGAGCTATCTCCCCAGCCTCAAGGCAGGTTTAAAAATCTGACTTATTACCTGAAAAACCACATCAGGGATGGCTCAGTGGTAGGGTGCTTTTCTGTTCTTTCTGAGGTTCTGGATTCAATTTCAAGCACCAGATAGAAAGGAAATACAGGAGACAGTGCTGACATGTGCAGGCCTCCACGAAGTACTTACAAATGCGTAAATATCAGGGCTGAGGCCTGAATATGCATCTCACCAATGTTGTCCAAGGAGTCTGTTTCTCTGTTGGGCTTGGAAACTAGTGATGTGGCACAAGCACAGGCAAAAGTTTAGACTGGAACAGAGGAGGAACTGACCTCCTGTGCTCAGCCTTTCAGGGATGGAGGGATTGCATCTATTAAAATGTACAATTATCAATCTGGTAAAGCAAAACTCCCGAACTATGAAAATTTCTCTTAGAAGAAGCAAGTGGGGAGAAATTACCAGAATCCCAGAAGTAGCACAACATGATAATAATTCAAGAACATAGATAATCTTAGGTAACATCTCTTTCCTTCCAAAAAAAGAAAATATTGCAGCTTCATTTTCTATAGGCCTTTCTACCTTGAAAATAAAATGCACATTTTAGGAGGGGGAAAACTGCATGTCTCATTCACACACTGAGCATAAGAAATGTGAGAAGTGGCAATAGACGGGAGTGTTAAAATGCCTTACAGGTGTCTCAACATGTATCAATGCAAGGTAATTAACATATTAGGTCTACCGTAGGTCTGTTTCTAATCTAAGAGTTTATTTACTTGAGATTTTTGTAGATTTAGCTTGTCAGAAGGGTTTCAGACATTCCACAACAAGAATGTGACATACAGGAGGAGCTGCACACATCATGTTCAGGTCCTCAGGCTCAATGCAATGCTCCGTGTGTGGCACACTTGCTTTCCATGTGGTAACACAGAGACACACCACTCAGTTGACCAGATTTGTGTGACTCAGGTTCAAGAGAGGGGCACTAGGGAGTTTCTCTTAAATTGCACTCTTATTATGGAGGGCAGTATTCTCCTTTTTTTTTTTTTTTTTTTTTTTTTGGAACCAGGGATTGAACTCAGGCCCTTGCACTTGCCACGGAAGCGCTTATCCCACTGAGCCATCTCCCCGGCTCCCCGTATTCTCCATTTTAAATGTAATAACTCATAAAAACAATACGAATATCATTTTCAAACCTTCTCTATTTGTTTCCTGCCTAGTGTCACCAGGACGTTGGCAGTATATCCCTGAAACTCTCTGGATGGAGCTGTCCTCACAGCACAAAGGATTGGAGGAGTTAATACATCAGCAAGTCCATCCTGCCTCCTGGGGAATTCTGATCTTTTCCAGAAGCTGGGCTGTGGACCTGGGGTTGGAAGAGAAGCAGGGAGTCCTCTGCGATGCTCTACTCATTGCGCACAACAGACCCCCCACTCTGTACACCATTCTGGGGGATCAGGATGCAGAAGGGCAGGACTACTGCAACCGCATTGCCTTGACATTGAAGCAGAAGCTGGTGACCATGGGTGGCTACACTGGGAAGCTGTGTGTCATGACCAAGGTCCTCTGCCTGAATCCCAACATCAACGCAGTGTCCCTGGAGATGTCCAGCTCTCAGATTCATTATCCCTGGTCCTATAACTTTGTAGGCACCCAGCAAATGGAATCTTTCCTCCAGGCACTCATGATTGTCTTACTGGGCTTCAGATCTTTGCTGCGTTATCAACCTGAGAAGAATTCTTATCTGTCCAACTTCCACCATCACAGCCATTTGTTTGTCCATGATTTACCTGTCTCAGGAAAAGCAACCATGGCCATGAAGATCAGGGATAGAAACATTCGTCTCTACATGGAAGCTGAAGAAGTTGAAAATGTCTGTGAGGATGTGTCGGGAAAAACAACCATGGCCATGAAGATCAGGGAAAGATAGAAACGTTTGTCTCTACTTGGAAACTGAAGAAGTTGAAAATGTCTGTGAGGGTGTGTCGTAAAAGGATTCACTCTACTTCAAGCTGAATGGGTTCATGGTGTCAAGGAAACCTTAAAAACTGAGAGAGACCTGAGTCTGAATCAAATAACATTTATGTGACAGACACCTGCAAAACTCTCTTTGAAAGAGATTATTCATCCAACGATGTTGCTGTGCTTGTGAGTACTGCAAGTGAGATGGACATGAACATCATAATAATGATATAAAGTGAATCATGAAAAATGTTCTCACCTCCAAAAATGATCTTCGTTCTTTGCTTCTGTTATTTATTTATTTGTTTATTTATTTTTTTCTTTGTTGCGGAACTGGGGATTGAACTCAGGCCCTTGGGCTTGCCAAGCAAGCATTTATTCTACTGAGCTGGCTCCCCGGCCCTTATTTATTTGTTACTAGGAAGCAAACTCATATTTATTTGAAGTTATAAAATTGCATTTACCAATATAGTCTCTAAGTATTGGAAGGTAGATCATTATGTGCACCACATGGAGAGGCAGTGCATTATGTTTTGTTTGTTTGTTTGTTTGTTTTGCAGAACCAGGGATTGAACTCAGATCCTTGAACTTGCCAGGCAAGTGCTTATTCCACTGAGCTATCTCCCCGGCCCCTGCATTATGTATTACACTTTGTGTTTCCTGTATATTTGAATGCCTGAGAAATGAATTTCCACAAGCTCCAAACAGTATAGAAGTATGGTACAGATGCTAGAGATATTTGACTGGAAATGCTCACATTGGTTTATATGAGGCATAACAGAATTTGAAAAGGAATGGCAACTCATAGAAGTCAGTGGGGGAGGGGGGGCTGCAAGATAGCTCAGCAGACTAAAGCACCTGTTTACGCAAGCTTAGGCAAGCACAGGGAATAAGGTTCAATCCTCTGAATCACATGTCATGCCAGCCCCACCTCCAGGGTGGGTTGAGCTGGCTACAGAGTCCAGGCATGGTGGCATATGCCTATAGTCCCAGCACTATGGAGGCTGAAAACAGGAGGATCACTATGAGTTGAAGCTGTGTAGTGAAACACTGTAACAACCAAATACATTAAATAAATAAAATAAATAGAAATCAAGGGGAACTTATTCTCTGAGAACAACCTTTACAGAAACACATTGTGGTAAGATACTACACTACACTACACTACACTACACTACACTACACTACGGCATGTGGAGGCAAAGAGAATATTTTGCAGATGAGGAGCTCTGGAATAACCAATGTTCTCTGCAGAGCAAAAGGTCAAAGTATACGGCTTTTATCTGTCTCAATTAGGGTGTTGGGTGGAGCTTGCAGTGTAGTGCTAGGGCAAAGAAACTTTGCAGGCATTAGCTGTAAAAAGAAACAGGGCAGTTTTATATCAGGCTTCCTAATTACCAATGCAATACATAGTTTAGCAAGGAGGTATAAATCTTATTGAGTCCCATGGCGTCAGCTGAATGTCATCTCAGGTTGTAGCCCTGGAATCTCACAAGCTCCTGCTTGAGCCCCTCTTCCAGCCACGGGGAGGATATTCTCACCAGTGTGCTGTAATGAGAAAAGTCCATGTCTTCACTGGAGGTGATGACAATCTTTTTGTCAATTATGAGACTTTTTGATTCATTCTATGCAGCACCTCATTTCAGTAAATAGTGCTAGACTAAAAGTCAGGACAAGATGGAGCAAAGAAGCTTATTTTTTTTCTTGGAGAGATCAGCTTCATTATCTGCCACAATTCTTGACTTTAAGTGGAAAAGCAACTATTGATTATGATAAAATACTTAAAGATATATTTTCATAAATATAGCTCAACCAAATTGGTCAAGCAATGGCCGTGACCCATCCACATGGCTGACACTGATCTACAAACTGCAGTACAGGGTTTCAGGATAAATCCTGAGGGGACTTCACTGACCTTGTCAGATACAAAAGTTACATTTCTTGTTCTATAGGTCTTGCTTTGTCTTGGTCTTAACGATTCAACAGAAAAGTATAAAAACAAGGTATACAAAGAAAAGCCATATTAATATGCTGAGCTGTAAAAGGCTCAAGTCAACAACTTCTGACATTGCCAGTCCTATGGAAAACCCACTACTATTATGGACTACTGGATTATATTGAAATATTTTGCTGAATTCATGTACCTGTAATATTTAAATGACAATGGAATACACTGCTCTGACAAAACTAAACAAAAAAAAGGATACAAATGAATGACCATTTTGTATCTGTATATTCAAAATAGGATAGATCTACAGCTACATTCTCTTAATTCAATGAATACAAAGAGTTGTTCTAATAGTGTTTTGGAAAGGTTATCATGTCTGCATCTTGTACAATGAATAACCAAGACAACAATATGCAATGTATTATTGAAACTGTCCTACTAATCTGTTTTGAAACTGTCTCATTGCTATTTGTTTCTTAATAAAAGTATTTTTAAAGAGTAAAAAGAAAAATAAATATAGCTCAACAAAATCACATTAGTGGGCTGGCCAAATATCTCAGTGGATTAAAGAGTATGCAAGCAATCCCAGGGGCTGGCTATTTGATCCCCAGGCCTGCTGTGCCAGCCCCGACCCTGGGGCATTCTGAGGGGGCAGTTGACACTGGGCGTGGTGGTGTGCACCTGTAATCTCAGCACTTGGGAGGCTGTAAACAGGAGAATCACTACAACCTGATCTAGTAGTGAGACCCTGCTCACCCTGTAGACCCTTCCTAAAAATACAGAAAAATAAAAATATTTTTAAAAGCACATTAGTGCACCATTGAATTGCATGTAAGCAATGTGTGCATAAAAGTGACAAAACTTTCTCCATATAATGAGATATCCTTTTGTACATCTCTATTTATTTCAAAAGGATGCAAGGTGTGGAAATGATGGCATTTTGAATGATTTTTCTCTTCCCTAGTACCAGAGACTGAACCCATGGCCTAGACTCACATTACAGATGCTTGAACACAAAGCTATAACTTATGATGTTGTTAAAACTTGGTTTTTGAGTCACAATTTTGATAAGTTGCCCAGAGTGGGCTCAGACTTGAGACTCTGCTCAGGCACTCATCCCAGTAAATGCAACTGTAGCCATGGGCTTCCTGCCCCTGACTTTCATCAATTCTAGATGCAGTAATGCTTCTCTGTTTCTTTTGAGTCATGCTGTGTGAATATTGAAGTCCTTTAGCCTTTTTATTTTTATTTATTTTTGTATTTTAGGACAGGGTGTACAGGGTCTTACTGTGCAGATCGAGTTTGCAGTGATCGTCCTGCTTACAGCCTCCCAAGTACTGGGATTACTGGCCTGTGCCACCACACCCAGTCTCAATCGCTCTCTCACTGCGTCCCGGGGGCAGGGCTGGAATGGCAGGCCTGGGGATCAAACTCTTGGCCCCAGGGTCTCCCTAAGCAGGCACTTTAATCAGCTGAGCTATTTGGCCAGCCCTTCTTTAGCCTTTTTAGAAAACTACAGATATACATTGGGTAAACACTATTGCAAATCAAAACTCCACATTTACATATTGCAGCTGATGACTTAAATCTTCACAAACATGATTTGTCTGTTCAGAATTGTTTTACTCATGTGATAGTCCATAGTATACCCGAGTTTCTGTGCCTAAAGAAATATTATCCTTTGCTGTTATAAAATGTAAAATGGCCATTGACATGTTCTGTGTTGTACCCTGTCAAAATTGACTCCATTTTGTTGCCCTTCTAACCTCGCCGAGTTCCTGTTCTGTATGCGCCGACCCCTCCCAACTCCTCACCCTTGTGACCCAAGTCTTATGACATCTGTACCCCAAACTCTCTTATCTTATGAACTCTGTGACTGCCAACTCAGCACCCCCACCCAACAGGACCACCCCATGAACTAATGACCGGCTGTACCCCAAGATTGCTGACTTCAGCATCCTACCCAATGGGACCACCCCATGAACTAATGACCCTGCCACTTCTTCTTCTCCACCCCTTCCCTGTTTTTGCGGTTTTCAAGCTTAAATACTGATCCTTGTCAATGCTCGCCGTGCCTCTTTGCACCTTGCATAGAGACCGCCGCTAGGTACCAGCTAAAATAAAGCGCTTCTTTTAACTTTTGGACTTGCCTCATTGTCATTTGATTTTTGAGCTACAACATTCTGTACATTTTTATATTTCTCAAATAAATCATTTTGGAAATATGTAAACAATCAGAATTTTAAGGGACTCATTTGTTTCCAGGATTGTATCATCAGGATCTTAATCATTTGTGATGTTAGATGTTAGATGTCTTGGTCATTCTGGATCATAGCATTCCAAATTAGGGACCAGACTGCAATCTACAAAGACAATACAGCTATCCTCAATGAGTCTGGATCAAACAAACCAGCTGAAAAAGATGTGAGGCAAAAAGTGAAAGCACTGGAATGATAAATCCACAATGTTGCAATTTGCAACATGACTCTATGGATACTAACTGAGATCAGTAGATGCAATACCCTAGGCGTAGAGAGGAATTCAACAGTATCAGAGGACAAGACCTAATTGACACTTGTAGAGCACACATCAACAGAAGAATATATGTTATCTTTCAGAGCACATGAAACATATACCAACATAGCCCACCACTTGGGCCATCAAACACACTACCACAAATTTTAGAGACTTGACATTATGTACTGTAATTCACAGCAAAAGAGGAATCAAACTAGATATCTACTTATGATTCTGTGAGGAAAGAATTATCTTGGATTATCTGGGTGAACCCAACATAACCACAAGAATCCTTGTGGGAGGGAGACAAGAGAATCAGAATCAGGGAAAGAAAAAGGTGGAAGCACAACTCAGAGAACAGAGAAGGTGGTACACACTGTTGGCTTGGAAGGGGGAGCAAGGGAATACAAAGTGAACAATGAAGACAGCCATGAGAGGCCAGAAAAGGCAAGGACAAAGGTTGCAAACCTACTGATATTCTGATTTGATCTAGTAGCACTAATTTCTCTTTCTGCCCTACAACTATATAATGCATTCTTGTACTGCTGAAACTTTAACAATTATTATGGCAGTCTTAAGAATGTAATACAACTATGAGAGAAAAAGGTCAAATTTCTCACCTCAACAAAATAGAAAAATAAGAGAAAAATGAAACAATTGAAGGAGGAAAATGAAGGGCAAAAATCAATGACATTGAGATCAAGGCCA
>NW_004524648.1:11774713-11775769 GCF_000260255.1 Octodon degus | reverse complement strand
GAGAGAGCGAGAGGGGGGGAGAAGGATGGAGAGAAGACAAAGACAAGCGAATATGTCTCATAAATATAGACATCAAATTGTTAACAAAACATTACCAAATTTATTTTCTTTATTTAGCAATAAATACAAGGAATCATCATTAGCCTTTGTTGAGGTGTGCAAGGGTTGTTCTCTGTTTGAAAACTGATCAATGCTATAGTAATATTACCAGACCAGAGAAGAAAAATCTACATGACCTTTGATGTGGGCAATTTTTAGATATAACACAAAAAACATGCTCAATGAAAACAATATGTCTGCTATACTTTATAGAATTAGGACTTTTCTTGTGGTGAATAGAAAAGGGAGAGGAGCAGGTAAATAAATAGGAAGATGGTAAAGGGAGTATAAGAAAGGAGTTGACACTTTCAAAATATACGTACTGGGCATGTATGCAATGCAACAATGAATTTCAATGAACAATTACAATGGGGAAAGCTTCCTGTCCTGAACAAGACACTGCTGTGTTGAAATAACCTTCCACACACTGAGACAAAATACTACATGAGACTTGTGTCCAAAATATATAATGAAGTCTTAAAATTCAATAAAAAAACAACCCAACTGAGAAGAGGCAAGAATCTAAACAGACTCATCACTAAAGACGATATACAGGAGTCCAATAAGTAGATGGAAAGATACTGAAAGTCATAGATAGCAGATTATAAACTAAAATGAGATACCTTGTATTAAATGGCTTCAATAAATAAATATCAAAATGGACTTTATTGGAACAGATGTCAAATGTTGGGAAGGTTGTGAATCATCAGAAACTCATTCCTTGCTGGTGGAAATGCAAATTATAGCCACAGCGAAAGAACACTTGATATTTTTGCCAAAAATAGTCTTCGTATATGTCCCAGCAATGACACTTCTTGGTGTTTAAACAGATGTGTTCAAAATGCCCATCAACAGTAAGAAGAAGAAGAGACAGATGCCAGATCCTGCCCATCCTTCCTCCAAACCCCAGAAAACCTGCATTCAGACAGAACCCCAACTATGGCAATGTGGAGGGAC
>NW_004524648.1:11771456-11772768 GCF_000260255.1 Octodon degus | reverse complement strand
AACTTCAGTATCACTACCTGGAGATTTACGGAAATGGAAAAGTGGGGGTCATGGGGGAAAAGGCAGGCTGTGACACTGTATGAACATTACAGTCACATTTTAGTACACGTGTAATACAGTTGAATGCCTCTCATTTTGCTCTTCTGGATGTGTACTGCTTCTAATGTTTTATCAATTATTATTATACTTCTTTAAAATAAATTTAAAGGTAGCACATTGAGCTCTATAGAGACAGTGCCAGGGCAAGTGAGAGCTGGACGGGCACTGGGCAACTCTGTACCTCACTGAGGAAAACAAGTAAACATGGGCAAAGGAGATCCTAAGAAACCCAGAGGCCAGATGTCATCATATGCATTCTTTATGCCAACTTGCCAAGAGGAGCACAAGAAGAAGCACCTAGATGCTTCTGTTAACTTTTCAGAGTTTTCTAAGAAGTGCTCATAGAGGTGGAAAACCATGTCTGCAAAAGAAAAAGGAAAATCTGAAGATATGGCGAAAGCAGACAAGGCTCATTATGAAAGAGAAATGAAAACTTATATTCCTCCTAAAGGAGAAACAAAAAAGAAGTCAAGGATCCTGATGAGCCCAGGAGGCCTCCTTCAGCCTTTTTCTTGTTCTGTTCTGAGTATCACCCAAAAATCAAAGGAGAACATCCTGGCCTCTCCATTGGTGATGTTGCAAAGAAACTTGAAGAAATGTGGAATAATACTGCAGCAGATGACAAGCAGCCACACGAGAAGAAGGCTGCTAAGCTGAAGAAGTATGAAAAGGCCATCGCTGCCTACCAGGCTGAAGGAAACCCTGATGCAGCCAAACAGGGAGTCGTCAAGGCTGAAAAAAGCAAGAAAAAGAAGGAAGAAGAGGAGGAGGAGGAAGAGGAAGAAGAAGATGAAGAAGAGGATGATGATGAATAAGCTGTTTCTAGTGAATTTTTTTTCTTGTCTGTAAAGCATTTACCCCCCACCCCATACAAACTCACTCCTTTTGAAGAAAAAAATTGAAATGGAAGTCTGTGTAAGATTTGTTTTTAAACTGTACAGTGTCTTTTTTTTTTGGTATAGTTAACACACTACCGAATGTGTCTTTAGATAGCCCCGTCCTGGTGGTATTTTCAGTATCCACTAACCTTGCCTGGTACAGTATGGGGGTTGTAAATTGGCATGGAAAGTTAAAGCAGGTTCTTGTTGGTGTACCGCACAAATTAGTTATATATGGGGACGGTAGTTTTTCATCTTCAGTTATCTCTGATTCAGCTTATATGAAATAATTGTAGTTCTGTTAACTGAATACCACTCTGTAATTGCCAAAAAAA
>NW_004524648.1:11767591-11770372 GCF_000260255.1 Octodon degus | reverse complement strand
AACCAGCGCCATCTTGTAGGCGCAGTCCTTCGCAGCTCTCCACAAATAATAAATAATACAAGTTTAATAAATACATGCTCAAAATGTATATGGCTGCGTATCACAATCTGGAAGCACATGCGCACTGGTCTTCATCCGGGTCAAGGGTAATTTCTGAGGGTGGAAGCGTAGAGTACAGCGTTCCTAAGTTTTAGTTTCAGCCTGCACTGATGACCCAGCGTTTGTCCAGGCGCCAGCCTTCAGCTGCTTTTCACCTGAGAAAACTGCGCAGTCCCTGCAGGGCTGGGCAGAGGCAGCAGCGCTGCCCAACAAGACACTGGGCCATCCTTCAGGGTCACCCACCGCTGATTCTGACCTGTGGAGAGCGTTTTCCCTCCAAGGACAGGAGAGACCTAAAGCAAAGGGGGTTTGAGGTCACCCCAATACCCAGGCAGAAACCTAGCACAGCCCTGATGGTAAGCAGCAGGGGAGAGCATCAGCCGGCAGTTTCCCTTTCCCACTGGGACCCACTCAGCAGCCACCTGTCAGCTCTTCAAGAGTGGATCAGGCGTCGCCTTCCTGGGGGCTGCAGGCTTGTGGTCACCAGAGTGGACCTGACCCTCCACTCTGCGAACTTGTAGCTTCTGGGGCTGGGGCTGGAGCTCCGCAGCACCATGCCTGCCTGCCAAGCTTAAGACCCCGAGTTCTATTTCCTGGGACCTAAAAGAAAAGAAAAAAAGGAATTTCCATCACCTGAGGAAGCCTCAGAAAGAAAAAAAAAATGGGCTCCAAGACTTGCATGGTCCCCAAGTCCCAGCCTGGTGGTGCTGTATGGAAATCCTGCTTGGTATCTGGGGTCATCGCAGTAGATCAAAAGAATAAACCTCGCAATAAGAGTGGAGTGCAGCCCTCAAAGCTGTGAACAAAACCACGGTGGGCTTGGAAGCAGCAGGCTGGAAGAGAAGCAGGGAAGGAGGCCTCAGCCAGGCCTTGGAGAACTTGCAACTTGGGAAGAATTTTCCAACCCCCAGATACTTTGAAGTTCCTCTTCCTGTCATTTACAGGAGGTAGGGGAAAAACATGAAAGAGCAAGGAGGCTGCCAGCAGGGCTGTGAGACACCAGGAAGGAATGAACATTTTGCACTTCTTGACACTTCCTTTCCTAGAGTATTAGATCCCCTAGTGTCCCTTTGTCCTCATGCAGCCTGTTGGGAGGAGCCAGCCCTTGGCATAAGAGACAGGAACCCCGGAAACAGAGACCTCCAGGGACAGGCAGAGAGTGGGAATCCACACACTTTCTCTAGAAAGGGCTGTGTGCTCCCCCCTGCTGGAGCTCCTGTACCCTGAGGGTCCAGCAGAGAGTGGGCAGCCTTGGGACTGCATGGGCAACCATCCGGGTCTGGGAGAAGGAGAGCAGCTTTTGCTTGGAGCTGGAGCCTCGGTGGGCATATGGGACAGTGGAGTAGGCTGAAAGAGACCAGGAGAGAGCCCAGGGAACTGCCCAGGCAGAGCAGGAGACCCACAGGGCTAAGTTCCCTTTGCCCAGATCTCAGGAGACCCCTAAGTCCCAAGGTTTTAGCAACCACAGAATGGAGAAAGAAGTTCTGTAGCTAAGACCATGATAAATCATTCCCCTGACTATGGGGGTGGAGAGAAGAATTAGAATGGAGAATGCGCTGGGAATGGTTTATAATCTGGATGAGGGAGAAATGAGGAAATAAAAGTCTCCAAAGCTAGGGGGTCTGTAAAATACAAAGGTGCTAAGGAAGAAAGGCAAAGAAGAGCTGCTTGCTTTCAAGGTCCTTCTGGCGAGCCCACTTTCCTCTCTGTTCCTTTCTGTTCAGCCCTCCCCAGTCTCCACCGCTTTTCCTCAAAGCGCTGCACCAAGCAGAGAACTGCTCTCCTGACTGATCTCACACAGCCCTGCGTCACAGCCTGCACTGTCGCCAAGGACTGTCACAGCAGTGTAATGGAGGGCAAGCTCACTTTCCTCTAAACATTCTGCAGCAGTGCTGGCTACTAACCAAGTCCCCTGCCCTGCTCCAGGGCTTGTCAACAAGCCCTGCTCCCCCCATCTTTCAGGAAGTTACCCAATTTCCTGAAGACCCAGAAAGGAAAGCACAGCATACTCTAAATAACGGTTTCCTGGATACTGGGCCACTCTTCCTACATTGATCTAGCAAACTCTCCTACAGCTGTGCATGCTGTCAAGAGGTACTTTGCCGGTTTTACAATGATTATCTTATTTACTTCTCATAACAATTTTTTGAGTAAGTTTTATTACTGGTACTATTTTTCAAAGGCAAGTAGCACCTAAACCACACAGCTAGGAAATGACACAGCAGGAATATGAACTCAGGGGCTGTAATCTCAGTCCTGAGTTCTGTGGCATCCATCTGGGGCCCAGCAGGTCCCCAGAACTGATCGTGGTGGAAGGAGCCCTCAGCTGCGCTTCTCCACTGTGCTGCTGCAAACACTGAATTCATTTTGAGGCTGCAGAAGTTTTACCCTGTGACTCACCAAAAACAAATGCTTTTGTTTGTAAAGTTCTTGACTGTGTCTGCCAAATTTCCCCCCTGAATTCTCAGTTTCTCGTGTACTTCGGCGAATTTTATTTAGGTTTTCAAATGTGTTTGGGATTCTATCTCTGAAATGCAAAAACTATGCGAAAGACACTTAGTACAACTGTACTTTAAGCTGAAAAGAATTATAAAGCTCACTGAAATTTTGTATTTGATGTTTGGGCATGGGACCATTCTGGATAGAGTCACCAGTGCAGCAGGACCAGCTCATATTGCCTTG
>NW_004524648.1:11766068-11767216 GCF_000260255.1 Octodon degus | reverse complement strand
CTGAGCCATCTCCCTGGCCCCTTTCTTTTGTTTTTAAAGTATCAATTGCCAATTTATTAAAGGTAAATAAACTGTATACATGCAACCTATTAGTGACAAAAACCTGCTGCATACATATATATTTAAACATCACTCTTTCTGATAGTTTTAAAATATTGCATTTCTGGTGCCAAACCTGCAAACTATGAAGCATTTCATTTTCTCATTTTCATACTTCCACCCTTACTCTGATCCTTTTTTATTTTTAACGTCCATTCATCCATCCATCCAACATTTTGGTTTGGTTCTATAAATACCCCACTTATATCCCAACACAAAACACTGACAATATTCCTTGGTAAACAAGGAAATCCCAGAATAGTCTGGGCACACAGCTTTGCTCCACAAGTGTGGCACAGGCTAAATGAAAACTGAAAAACAATCAATGCCCCTTATTGATGCAGTCAGAATGCTCCTGAGAGTCCTTCATTTTGAGAATTTGCTGATGTATTCCTGAAGGAAGTTTCAACAGATTCTTCAGACAAGGATCAGGGAATAAGTTTCTGATTGATAATTTTTCTATTTATTTCTGCCGAGGCGACTGAAAACACAAAAGTCTTTTCATCAGAGAGGTTTCATAGATGTCAGTGTCCTTTTCCTGTTTCTCTCTTTCTTCCTCGTGTTTTTTGGCAGGTGCACCTTTATGTCTTCCTCTTCCTCCTCTGGTATGATCTGAGTGACTGTTACTTGGAGATCTCTTTCTGCTTTCTAAATATTTATTTACTGTAGAATTTATCCTCTCTCTCCTAATTCTTGCTGTTAAACCTGCAGAGACCTCAGGCACATGGGGCCCTCACCACTGGCTGCGTCTTTCCAGAGCCTGAGCTTGCCAACTTGTCTGAGGCGCCCTTCTCCCTGGCTTAGTCCACAGACCTGAAAACTCGCACTCTGAAAAATCTCTGCTTTGGGGAAGCTGCGTGAGGGTAAGTTATTGCAGCTAGGTCTGCCACTTCCAATCTGAGCTTTTGCTTGCTAGTAGTGTCTCTACCAGCTATCGGGGAGGGGATTGCTGCCAGTGAAACCTTGTCTCTCTATGGGAGGTCTCTGCTTATTTTTCTACTCTTCTAGGAGGTTTGTCTCCTTGACACTTGTCTTGCTTCAATTCCAAA
>NW_004524648.1:11756498-11765968 GCF_000260255.1 Octodon degus | reverse complement strand
GGGATTGAACTCAGGCCATTGTGCTTGCCAGGGAAGCGCTTATTCTACTGAGCCATGTCCCTGGCCAGGGACATGTTTTACATACACCAGGATGTAAAGTGTTGGTCACACTCAGGGCAGGACTTGGTGGCCAGGCAGGGCCGCGGCGGGCCGGGGCGGGACGGGGCGGGCCAGGGCAGGCGGCTGCTCAGCAGCTAGGGCAGAGGGTCAGCCCATGACCCGGGACTAGCGTGGAGTGCGTGCCCGCGCCACACCTGAAAGCTGGGCCTACCGTGGCTCGGTAACTGCCGTGCCTTCATTTTTTCTTGATACAGGTTTCCAACCCTTAGTGACTCCATTCGGCTTGGGAATGTAGTTCTCACAGCTTCGCTTTTTCCCCCTGGTGCCCCATCTCCTCCCCCATCCCTTGTTCTTCCCTGTCCTTTCCCATCTCACTGAAGACTATCACCATGCCCCTTTACAAAGCTCTTCATCTTGCTCCTTACATTGTTTATATTTTGAGTCTCTCATAGTAGAGAAAGCTTGAAATATTTAACCTTTGGTAACTGACTTCTTTGTCATAGTATTATGGCCTCAAGATCTATTTTCCTACAAATACCTAAAAATTGTCTTCTTTACGGCTGTGTGGTTCTGCTAATCCTGGTGATTCTGACTTCTGTTAATTTCCAGTATCTTCTATTCTTGTGTTATTTCCCTCATTCATCCCTTTTAAGCTTTGGGCTTCTTCCACTGCCCCTATGAAATGCCAAATAGGAGGACCATACTCAGCAAAGGGATTGAACTCATGCAGTTTTCAAATCTTCAGGTTTTCTTTAAGATCCATCAAAAAGGGCGGCTCCTCTAAATTTAAGTCAAGTCTTGGGGCTTTGCTGCTCTGTCTGAGGACTATTCCTCTAGACCCCACTTTTGCACCCTGAGTTGTTCTCTGCATCATAAATCTGGCACCTCTGCGATCTGGCTGGATTCAAGGAGGCGGATAATTTCTGAAGACCCAGAAAGGTCAGCACAGCATACTCTGATTAATGAACAGTCAAAGCCTAGGAAAACCCTTGGAATTATCCATCAGGACATCTCTGAATCAAATCCTACTTTACAAGTTTCTGAAAGCAACAAACTTACTATGGTCTCAACCTGCCTTTCCCAGAGTCTCCATCTGTTGATGTTAAACAGTTCTCCACACAAAACATCCAGGAGTATATAAAAAAGATAACTCCAGTGTACACGTGTGCACTTGCAAACACTGGGGAAAGTTATCTTTTTATCAAAGTGGATAATAAGACTAGTAGAGTCCTGGGATGTGTTAAAGAAAATGTTGACCTTGACCTTTTCCAAAGAGTAATAGTGCAAGCAATTTCCAAGCTGCCTTTCTTCAATTTTTGCTCCACTCATGCACAAGTGTCCTGTGAGATCAAAGTTATAGGTGTATTATACACAAAAACTTGCATTATTGCCTCGTTGCAGTCAAAGAGGAGTCATTCTGCTGTGTGGTGTTTTTGAAACTCCAATTTCATAGATAGTGAATGAGAAGAGTCCATCCACAGCCTGGAAAAGAATGAATGGGTAGCGAATGTGATGAACAGTGCAGGTAGGAGGGAGAGCTCCATCCCTGTCTGACCTTCCTCTTGGGCACCTCCATGTCTTCCTTTATGTTCTATAACTGGGAGCTCAAATGGGCTTTTACGATCTCCATATTTTTCATGTTTGGGAGTATTTCATTAGGTGAGGAAAAGACAGAATCAAATGGAATATGAATTATGGTTTCCCAAAAGAAATCCCAGCTGCTGCACTCTGCCTTGGCATGTGTGTTAGTCCACTGAGCTATCAGGCTGGCCCTGTCATGGTTCTTTCCTCACATTTCTATCTTATTCCTCTCTTTCACTGTTTTGGTTTATGTGTGTGGTGTTTTCATTTTGTTTTGTTTTAAGGGAGGTGTGAGGGATGAAACAAAGGGCTTTGCATAGGTTAGGCAAGAGCTATACCATTGAATTCTCAGTGTCCAATTCTTATTTTTTTTCCTTTTATTTAATTTTGGGGCAGGGTCCCACTATGTTACCCAAGTTGGACTTCAACTTGGATCATGTTACCTGGCCTCAAATTCTGGTAATGAAACAATTCTCTTTCTTCATTTTCCTAAAGTGGCACAGACTCCAGGACTACACTACTGCGCCTGGCCAGCTATTTGTTTTTAATCAGGGATAAGATGCAGTCCCTCAAAAGTACCTTCTGCTAGTGATGGTGAAAGGGAAAAATGTTGAAGGGGAAATGGTTCTTATAAAACAAAACCTGCTGTGATGGATTGACAACCGGTGGCCAACTTGCAACACCCAGCTGAACTGAACCAGTGTGGTGCTTGCTGGGTGTGGGGAACCCACCTGCAGACTGTTGCCTGCAGCATAACAGGCAGAACAGGAGAAGTTGTTGGGAAGCTGTAGGGAGATGTTTGTTGGGCTGCTGTTGGCTCTCTTGGAGGACATTGTCATGCAGGCTTTCCTGATGACCTCAGCTGCTTTCATCATGGTAAGAGCTTGGGACATTGTTTTCACTGAGAATGCCTATGGTTCATTAGAGAGACTGGCCTATAGCTCTCTTTTTTAGTTTTATCTTTCTCTGGTCTTGATTTCAGAGTACTACTTGCCTCCAGGAAAGAGTTTTGGAGCCTTGCTTCACTTTCAATTTCATTAAAGAATTTGAGAAAAGTTGGCATTTAAATCTTCTCTAAATTTCTTATAGAATTCGGCTGTGAATCCTTTCAGAACTGGGCTTCTCTTTGTTGTTGGATTTTTATTACATTTTAAATTTAGTTTCCTGTTATTTGTTTATTCAGAATTTGCATATCTTCTCTATTCCACTTTGGCATTTCATTTGTATCCAGGAAATTGTCCATTACCTCTATGTTTTCAATCCTGTGAGAGTAAAGAGTTTGAAGTAGGTATTGATGATGTTCTGAATTTCTATAGGTTCTGTAGAGATTTCACCCCTTTTATTCCTTATTGCATGAATTTGGGTTTTTTTTCTTTCCTTGTTTTGATAAGGTTCACTAGGTATTTATCAATTTTATTTATTCTTTCAAAGAACCAACTCTTTGATTCATTAATTGTCTATATTGTTTTCCTACTCTACTGAATTAATTTTGGATCTAATCTTTATAATTTCCTGCTTGCTTGGGCTTTGAGCTTGACTTGCTCTTCTTTTTCTAGGATCTTGGATTGCAGCATCAGATCATTTTGGGCTTGTTCTGTTTTCCTAATGTGTGAATATACCATTATAAATTTACCTCTTAATACAGTTTTCCTTGTATCCTACAGGTTCCAGTAACTTGTATCTGCACTTCCATTTGATTGTAAATACTTTTTAATTTGTTCTTTAATTTCATCTGCGACCCACTGGTTGGTTAGGAGGTGGTTATTTAATTTCCATGTATTTATGGTGTGTTGTGGTATATTTTACCAATAATTTGAAATTTTTGGGACCCCTGAAATAGCTCAATAACTAAAGCACCTGCTTAGGGAACTGCATTTTGATCCCTGGCACCACATACCGCAGCATCCCCTCCCCCTAGGGTGGGCTAAGCCAACCAGAGTCCAGGCATGGTGGCACAGCCTCTAGTCCCAGCACTGGAGAGGGTGAAAGCAGGAGGATCATTACAAATCTGAGCTGCATAGTGAGAACTTGTAACTACCATACACATTTTTAAAAATTACTATTCATTGTACTATGGTCAAATCACCAATCATGTTTTGTTGAATTATCCCTTGTGTTGTTCCTCCCTCTTCTTTGTAGGATATTTCATGTTTCCTCAGGATTATGTTGAGATTATGTATTTTTAACAAAAGTATCATAGAAAGGTCATCATATCCTTTTTGGTGTGTCACATGAGAAGGTGTATGACATTGATCCATTTCATTACTGATTGACTTTGATTATTTGGGTAAGATGGCATATGCTAAGGTTTTCCCACTGCAAAATCCCTATTTTGCCTTTTTAATTATTAGCTATCTTATGGAGATGCTTTTACTTTTTAAAATATATCTTGGGGGTTTAAAAATAAAAAGTAATTATTCCACAGAGTTCGAAGGACTGATTTTATATCATGCAAATCCATAAGGCTCAAGTAATAAAATGGTAATGACCAAAACTTTTATATATTTGAGGACTAAAAAATATGTTGAACTCAACAATGAAAGAGGAAAAAAAATTTAAAAAAAAGATTTTTATACAGATGAATGTCCATTTTGTATCTGCTTATTCAGGGTGGTTAGGATAAATATATAGCTACATTCTGTTAATGAATAGAATGATTTGTTCTAATGGTGTTTGTAAATAGGATGTTGAGTCCACATCTTGTACAGCAATTAACCACTAAGAAAAATGTATGCAGTGTGTTAATTATTGAAACTGTCCTACCGATTTGATTTGAAACTGTCTCATTGCTATTTGTTTATCATTAAAATTATGGCAAAAAACAATGAAAGAGGTATTTTATTCTATAATAATAATATCTAATGGGCCAGTAGTGAAACATTTGCCTTCAATTATCAAAGCAAGGTTAAGGACAGAATTTCAGTCTTACATAAACTCTCCCTAAAACATAAAAATAGAAATCACTCCCTAGCTAATTTTATGAGGCCAAAATAATTTTGGTAATAGGAAACATGCAGATCATCATTACTAAATATCAAGGTAGAAAAAAATTCTGAACAAAATTTAGCAGACCATGTCCAACAATATGGAAAGTGGTTATGCATTGTGTCTAGGTAGACTTAAGTTCTGGATTGAAGTAGGCATGGTGGCCAATTCCTAAATTCTCAGATCTGAAGGCATGAAGTGGAGGGATTTCACACAGTTACAAGACAGCTTTGGATACATGGCAATTTCAAGACCAGCCTGTGCAGTATTTATTCCATTTCAATATCAGCTGGGAATGCAGCTCAGCTAAATATGCACCTGCCGGGCAAGCACAAGGTCCTGAGTCTGATCCCCAGTACCACACAAAAAAAAAAACAAAAAAAAAAAAAAACATTGATTTCAGCATGAGAAAATCAATCATTGTCATCACTGTTTAAAAGATCAAAAAAAAATTTCATGTTCATCTGAATGAGCAATGAGATAGATTTTTAAATTTGTTTTTTTTTTCAAAAAAAAGTTCAAGGTTAAGAGAAAGAACAAGCTAGCCAGTTTAAGGGTTCTTGCCTCTCTGGCCCCACCCCTTGGGCCCTGCCCTAGTCCTCTGGCCCCACCCCTCAAGCCACTCATTTCTCCTCCAGCCATGACTGCCCCATAACTTGCATGAAGCTTTCAGGGGACAACTAGACACAAACCATAATATTCTGCCCCTGGACCCCCAAAGTTTCATGCACATCCCTTTGTCCAAAAGGCATTTTTGTCCATCTCTAAGAGTTACCAAAGTCCCAACAGTTTCAGCATTACTGAAAAGTCGAAGTCCCAAGTCTCCTCCAAGACCCAAGGCAAACTCTCAACTGTGAGCCCTTGTACAAATGAAAAGTTAAATACATCCAGCATTCAAAGGCATGAGGTAAACATTGCCATTCCAAAAGGTGTGCACAAAAGGATACAAACCACTAGGGCCAAAGCAAGTCCAAAGTCCACCTGGGCAAACATTAAGTCCTATAGTTCCATGTGGAACATCCAAAGCAATCTGTGGCAAATTGTGAGCTCCATGTGGCTCTGTGCCTATGGTACTTCTGGTGGTTGTAGCTCCCGTGACTTCTCTCTTAGGCCAGCTTTGCTCCCTCCTGTCAGTTTCCCTTAGTTGACACACATTCCTGGCTTTTCCAAATTTCTAGGGTTTCCACTGAATATGCTTTTCACTTGCAGCTTCACACACTGCCCTCTCAGGGGCACTTTGCCTGGCCTCCCAGCATTCTTCTGAAATGTGTTCTTAACCTCAGAACTCCTACATTCTGCATGCACCTAAAACCAATGCCACATGGATGATGCCAAGGTCTGCTGCCAGGTGGAGCAGTTGCCAGGCTTTCCTCTCTCTTGACTGTAGGCATCCAGTGCTTAGATTAGTGAGCACTCTGACCCTGATTCTGATGAACAAATTCTCTATACTGGTGCCTTTCTGCAACCTGACGTGGCCACTGCCTACATTCTGCAACCTTGTGTGGCCACCACCTCCATTCTGGAACATGGGGCTCTGCAGATTTCTCTTCAAAGTAAAGTCTCTCACCCTTGTGACTATGAGGCTGCAAAGGGTAAGAACCTGCTACCTCCTGTGATTCCCTCAGGACATCTTTTCTACTCTTCCTTCCTGGCAATGGAGATCTCAGCTCTATCTTTGCAGTCCACAGCCTTCTTGGCACTGCCTTTCTGGCCTAACTCACAACATTTTAGATCATGCTGCTGGGCTCTTTGCTCTTCATTCTCAACATAAATCTGACTAAGAGCCCCCAACAATAACCATGCCACTACCCCAATATTTGACTGCCTTTAGATTTCCTTTCAAAGATTAATCAGTCCTCCATGTTTAATCTCAGTCTCAGGCAAGTCTCTGGACATGGGCAAAATTCAGGCAAACTTTCAGCCAAGCCAAAACAGAAATGATCCGAAGTCCAACAACCAATGCAGTCCTTCTTCCCAGCAGAAATTTCCCCAGCCTGGTCTTTATAGGATGGCTTTCTATCAGTCTTCTGCTCAGATCTCTGACTGGATTCTCTACAGAGCAGCCGAAGCTGTTCCAACGCTTCTCTTGTAGGAGACATCTCCAAACCTTTCCTATCTCTTCCCATAATCCATTTCCAAAAGCTTGTAATTCACATTGTCAGGTACATCCACAGCAATGACCCCACTTTTTTAAAAATATTTATTTATTTATTTATTTATTTATTTATTTTTGTGTGTGTGGCCAGCTCAGCCCACCAGGGGGCGGGGCTGGCTGGCATGTGGTGCTGGGGGATTGAACCGCAGTCCCTGCGTTTTGCTTAGCTTAGCTTGTTCTAAGTAGGTGCTTTAGACCACTGAGCCATCTCACCAGCCCTGACCCCACTTTTTTGGTACCAAGTTCTGTCTTAGTTACTCTTCTCTCATTGCTGGGACAAATACTTGACATGCAAAATGAGGGAAGGAAAGGTTTATTTAGTTCACAGTCACTGGAGGTTTCACGACACTGGAGGAGAGGCTGGAACCCTGCAGTGCCCAGGATGACCCTCTCCACATCTCTGAGAAGCACAGGCTAGCCAGTTTAACAGTTCACCCCTTCTGGCCTCGCCTTCTTCTGGCCTCGCCTTCTTCTGGCCCCGCCTTCTTCTGGCCCCGCCTTCTTCTGGCCCCGCCTTCTTCTGGCCCCGCCTTCTTCTGGCCCCGCCTTCTTCTGGCCCCGCCTTCTGGCCCCTGGTCCTCTGGCCTTGCCCCTCAAGCCACTCATTCTCCTCCAGTGCATCTGCCCCGTAATTTACATGAGGCTTTGCGGGGGACTACTAGACACAAACCTTAACACCAAGTCTCAAGTGCTCTTAGATGTCCCTGGGCTCCTGAAGGATTTTGTTTACCTTCAACTGTGTGCCTGCCTCTGGTCCATTATTACTGCTGATCTCTGCTGGCCTCTTTGTGAACTTCCATTAGGGATCCTATGCCATCTAGTGGCTAGCATAAGCAGTGGTCCCTCAGCAAGGCTGCTCTGGGCAGGATGAAGGTGGGTGACACCCCAATCTGTGGCCACCATGGGCGGATTTGGGTTCCACAGTGAGAGGGAAGGGAAGGCCAAATTTGAGGGGCAGTGGGAGACAACCCTGCCCTACCCTGCCCTGTCTTTCCTGGCCTCACGCCTTCAGCTCAATACCTGTTCCCACAGAGAGCAACATTTCACATTGAACCTTCATATTTTTTAATAACCACGTGGTAAGATGCAGATTGATTGATTGATTGATTGATTGATTGATTGATTTTTAGGGAAAGGTCTACAGGGTGTTCAGGGTCTCACTACTAGATCTGATGCATAGTGATCCACCTGTTTACAGCCTTCCAAGTGCTGGGATTACAGGCGTGTGCCACCATGCCCAGTCTCAATTGCTGTCTCAGCATGCCCCAGGGGCGGGGCCTGCATGGTAGGGCCGGGATCGAGCTCGCCACGTTGCTCTGCCTAAGCAGGCGCTTTAGTCCACTGAGCTATCTGGCTGGCCTTTTCTAGAGTCTCTTTAATTTGCCCAGTCTGGCCAGGAGTTTGCCATTCCCCAGCTTCTGCCTCTGGGGTGGGTGGGATTACAGGCCTGCCATGCCCCACCCCTGCTATCCCAGCTCCTACCTGTGTTTTTTCATTTGTTTATTTTAAATAACATTGCCTTCTGGGAATCACAATGAAGCTGGAAATTTGGGATTCAGCTTAGATTTTTTTAACTGTTTTTTTTTAATAATTGTATTGAGAAACAAATAGCAATGAGACAGTTTCAAAACTGATTACTGTCACCGTTTCAATAATTAATACATTGCATATTGTTGTCTTAGTAGTCATTCATTGTACAAGATGAAGACACGATATCCTGTGCACAAACACTATTAGAACAAATCTCTCTATTCATTGAGTTAAGACAATGCAGCTATATATCTATCCTAACTATTTAGAATATACAGATACAAAATGGTCGTTCATTTGCATCCCCTTTTTTGTTTAGTTTTGTCAGAGAAGGGTATTCCATTGTCATTTAAGTATTGTATGTGTGTGAATTCAGCCAAATATTGCAATAGTAGCCCATAATAGTAGTGGGTTAGATTTTAATCAATAGAAAGAGTCCTGAGAGGATGCAAAGGAGCTCCCTGTTCCAGGAGATGGCAGGCTATGCCCAGCGTGGAGGAGCCCAGAAGTAGAATGCAGAGGCAGAAAGAGGAAGCTCGCTGGTACAGTTTTCCCCTCCAGTGTGTGCAGACGGCGACTCAGGCTGGCCTCAGGGAGTTTCAGATTTGTAGGCTGTCTTTTAACCTTGTTGGTAATTTCTTTTGACGTGCAAAAACTTCTCAGTAAGAGCAGGTCCCAGTTGTTAATACTTTCAACTGTTTCCTGTGCGATTTGATTTTTGTATGAGATGCATGCCTGACTTCAAAGACTTGCGCCCCCTGGTGAGCTGAGCTGGCCACACACACACACACACACACACACACACACACACACACACACACATAAATAAATAAAAAATTTTTTTTAAAAAAGACTTGCACTTCCAGGGAGCGAGGGCAGGTTGGTACTTTGGGCTCCACCCCAGCAGTCCACCTTCAGTGTGTAGGTGACCTTCAGGCTCCAGGATCTGGCGGACACAGGCTGGAGTCCCTGTCTGTGAGCCCAATATGGGCACATGCAGCTTCTCCATTTTCTAGTCCTCTGCCTTTTTGTGCACCTTTGGAGCCTCTCTCATCAGAATGTAAAGCAGGGGGCTGGTGAGATGGCTCAGTGGTCTAAAGCACCTACTTAGAACAAGCTTAGCAAAGCACAGGGACCGCGGTTCAATCCCCCAGCACCA
>NW_004524648.1:11755807-11756398 GCF_000260255.1 Octodon degus | reverse complement strand
TGTAAAGCAGGCTGCCTTGTGTAGGCCCATGGTCACAGGGAAATCCCCACATGCTCAGTGAATGAGCCAGCTGCACAATTGCACAACTGCCATCCGATTAGCCCACATGGAGTAAGTACCAATCCCCTAGCTCAGCACCCCATGCCCACCACTACTGGCCGTCCTCGAGCAGCACTGCTGTCTCCTTCATCACAGTGCAGCTGGCCCCTTTGTGTGAGGTTGCAGGCCTTTAATCCCAGGAGAGAGGGATGCACAGGCAGGGGGATTGGAAGTTCCAGAACAACCTGGGCAATGGAGGGAGACTTTGTCAAACAAAACAAAACAAAACAAAAACAAAAACAAACCCACAAGTGTGCCCAGGACCCAGGCAAAGAGCTGATGTTAACGCACAGAGGATGCAGGGGCACCTTGGAGGCTACCTACCAGAGACTGGTTTGAATCCTTTGTCTTCCCAGCAAGGAGCATCTTGGACCATCTGCAATGATTAGGCAATGATTAGTCTCCTTGGCATGCTCCACAGTCTCCTGGGGGTTTTTTTGTTTCTTTTTTTTTTTCTTTCTTTCTTTTTTTGGTTTTGGTTTTGGTTTTTTT
>NW_004524648.1:11745154-11755707 GCF_000260255.1 Octodon degus | reverse complement strand
GCGGAACTGGGGATTGAACTCAGACCCTTGTGCTTGCCAGGGAAGCGCTTATTCTACTGAGCCATCTCCCTGGCCCCATCTTTTTTTTAAATTTATTGTCTTATTTTGCAGAACTGGGGATTGAACTCAGGCCCTTGCACTTGCCAGGCAAGGGCTTATTTACTGAACTATCTCCCCAGCCCATTCTCCTGCTGCTGGTTTCCTTGAGCTCCCTTTGCTGGTCATCCTGTGAAAGCAGGTTCCTTGTACTCAGCATATTTGCGACCCCCACCAGAAATCACGGCTTTTGGAATTCACAGAAGCAAGGAAGGTTATGAGTAATTGACAGAAAATAGGAAGTTGCTGTCAGATTTGCAGTTTCTCTGGAGCTCCACCCTCCACCCACTTGGAGTCCCCCAGCCTTCTACAGGAGGTGCACTGCAGAATCTTAGAGTACCTCTCCCTTGGGGGACAGCACAACACTTATTCACAGCCCAGGAGTGCACTCTTTGACAACACAGTGCTGTGCTTCCCCTCACTTGACCCTGGAAAGGCTTCTTCAGTTAATGACCTTAGAAATGGCAGCACAGAGATTTTGGCCAGAACATCAGGGTGTTTTCCAAGAAGACAGTGTGAAAAGGGATAAGTCAGTTGTTTCCCGGCAAAGTGTTAGGGAGGCATTCCAACCTTAGATCCCTTCCCAAACACTGGGACCTTGAGATGCATGCTCATCAGGAGGAAACGGAAGCTACTTCCCACCAAGAAGACTCTGCCAGATGCCGAAATATGTTAGTGTCTACATGGCCCTTTTCCATAAGTACTTCCCCATGATTGGTGCTTTCAGAGTATTTTCTTTCTTTTCAATCTTAGTCAGAAGCATCTTTCTGGTTACTACACATGTATTGGCATAGAACTAATTGTGCTGAAAATATCTACAGATACTGAGTTGAGGTGCAGCTCAGAGGGGCCCTTGTGGGGCCCCAGGTTCCATCTCCAGCAGCAAAACAAAAACAGAATTATGTTTCCTCTTTGATCATAACCCAGTTGCTTCTCACACATGGATTTCTTGATCTTACTCAGCAAACTGACTAATCCTTCATTCCAATAACTCAGCTAATGATTTTTCCATGACATCAGATAACTATCTTCTAAAATTATATTCAGAATGGCACTGCAGTTCAACTATTTAGTCTGTTTGAAAATAGAGAATTTCAATTATAGGCCAGTAAACAATGAGCATCAAAAAGACCTTGTTGTGTGTGACACATTCTATTCTGATTTTCCCTTCTATCAGGTTTTTCACATAGTCTTTACAAATTTAATTCTGATGTTTAGTTCCTAATAAGCAGTAATTATTGGTCCTGCCTATGAGTGTTTTATTCTCAGTTCTACAATTTCAAAACCCTTAGAAGTGAGCAGCTTCTCTTGCTGGATCAACTTCTGACCCTTGGCCCAGCTGGCTTCCTGGACTGCTGGGGGCAGAAACCATGATGCTTCCTGCCTGCCCTGCTGTAGGAGGGGCCTCAACCAAGAACCCTCCCACTGCCTCCCACACTTCAGTCCTTCTCTGAGGGACTCGGCCACTGAGTGTGAGTTGGGATGTGTCCCTGACTCTGAGTCCATCTATTCTTGTGCTTCTTGCCTGGGTCCTAGGAGTCCAGGATCTGGGGACCAGAATCTGGGAGGAGAGCAGCAGAGCAGGAGCACCTCACAGCCTTTCAAGTGTAGGAGCCCTGGAGGTGGTGAGTACAGTATTCCTCTTCTTATCACTCCTGTCCTGGCACCTGGGTCCACATCAGACCTCTTGAGGGACAAAGGACCAATATGAATATCTACTATGGGTGGGGGTGTGACCCCAAAAATGCTTCACCATGCTTGTAAATTTCTGATTTTCTCCTGCTGTTGCATAATCTCTCTCTTCCTCCATCCCCCTCCTTTTCTTTTCTCTCATCCTCTCCTTCCCCTCAGCCTCCCTCCCAGCTCCCCTTTATTCTCTTCCTCCAACCACTATCCTCACTACATTAAGACAAAGAAGCAAGGGTTTTGTAAGGAGAAAGATCTTGGAATGGGGCTCCCCCACTCCAGGCTTGGTCAGACTGCATCTTCCCCCTTCGCTCCCTGCCTGCTGCTCCCCTTCCCAGTACACTCCTTCTCCCCGCCCTCCTGTCCCCCACCCATGTCTTCACACTCAGAACTTTATTCTTCTGATCTCCTTTAATGATCATAGATCCCAAACTGGATTTCACTCTCCAATGCCCTGGAAAGTGTGCCTTGGACATGAGACAAGATTGAGAGCCCCGCGTGAGGTCCACCATAAGCTGGAGGCACACAGAAGGGTAGAGTTACCTCCGCAGCCTGTGACCCAGCCTGGTGGACCCACACAGGGCCCCTAGGAACTTAACTGCAATGGAGGAAAGTGGCTTTGAGCCATGCTGGGAAGGAGGTTTATCCCTATGTGTCAGACTGCTCTCCTGCTCCGAAGTAGGTTTCCCCTCCTATCAGAGTGCTGCATAAGAGAAAGAATGAAATAGCTTGCCAATATGCCATGTGCAGACCACAGACCAGACCACAGACTACTACGGTTCACTGTCTCACCAAAGGCCTGGCCTGCCCCACTCACTGATGCATAGTACACTATTTGTATATTTATAATTGTACTAAGTATGGCCATCGTATAGGTACTGCTTCATAACCTACTATAAAGCCCTGAAAGAAGGAAGTTTGGCAACCTGAAATTCTCACCATACTTAAAAACATCCTCCCAAGTAGTGACGATCTAATGACCTTTCAGACAGAAAAAAAAAAAAAACAAGCACAGTGGGAAATTTGAATATGAGTGTTTTCTTCCTCAGTTTCATGTAAGACTCTCCAGGAAATGTGAAAGATAGAGCTAATTATGTTTTTGGACTGCAAATTATGAAATAATTTGAGTGTAAGTCCCTTAGGCTGAAGGGAAATCCAATTTTTTAAAAATTTTTTCATTAGTTTTATTTTTTGGTACTGACGGATGGGACTTGTCCTGTGGCACTGAGCTATGTCCCCTGTTCTGGTTGCAGGGAAATTATAGCAAAATGAAACTTAAAGCCACGTGAATGAATAAATGCACGAAAGATAGTAAATAGAAAATATGATCTTTTTCATTGTTAAAAATTCTTTAGAATGAGGGTATAGCTCAGCATAGCACACCTGTCTACCATGCATTAGCACCTAATTTCATTCCTCAGTGCCACAAGAAATTCAAAATTTTTTGATGTTTAAAGAGAAGTTACGTGTTATAGTAGTTGTAATATAGAAATAGAATAATGTCAATTACAACACAAACAATGAAAAGGATATTATTTATTTATGTATGTGTGGGGGTGGGGGCCAGCTCAGCCCACCAGGGGGCGGGGCTGGCTGGCATGTGGTGCTGGGGGATTGAACCGCGGTCCCTGTGCTTTGCTAAGCTTGTTCTAAGTAGGTGCTTTAGACCACTGAGCCATCTCACCAGCCCCCTGAAAAGGATATTATTATAGCATTCTTACACTGCCCAAGAAGTGACTTATACTTTGCAATGATAAGACACATATTGTAAAGCTCTGGGATTATCTTTTAAAAAATTGGAGCAAAAAGATAGAAACTTGAAACTAACAAAGGAGGTTTCTATGACCGCTTTCTGTATTTTTTACACAAATTTTATTTTTTGCCTGAGTTTTTAAATTTAATGTATAACAATTGGAATTGCCTTCAATTCCAAATTTTCACCAATTTTGATGAGGTTTGCAGTTAATGCTCATGTTCTATATATTCTTTTAGGTGTCTACAGCAAAGTAATATCAAGTTTGTAGCATAGTTTTGTTTCTTTTTCTTTTTCTTTTTTTTTTTTTTTTTTTTTTTTGGCCAGAACCAGGGATTGATCTCAGGCCCTTGTGCTTGCGAGGGAAGCACTTATTCCACTGAGCCATCTCCCCGGCTCTCTTGTTTCTTCTTTTCGTGTTTTTTTATTATTTCTTTTTCTTATATGATTGTGTTGGTCAGGACGTGTAATCCAAAGATTCCCCCAGACTTCTCCTTGTGTGTTACCCACAAAGTGGCCTCCCAGCATGCCAAGAAGTGGTCCCAGGAGATAGTTAATTTGGGGCCTGATCAGATCCACAGAGTCAAGAATGCTTCAGAAGCAGAAGTCCAGACAACTTAGATGCATTCTCCTGGTGCAGGGTCTTTCCTTCACAGAAATAAGGCTGTTAGGCTTCCTGTGTCTAATGCAGTCATTTGGCTACCGGTAGTTCCCCACTAAATTATCCTCTCTTCTAGGTTTAATATTTGTGTACACAGATATGTGGAAAGTAAAATCATGACTGGAAATTTCTTCTATGTCAGTTTCTATTGTCTTTCAGTTCATACCTTGAATATGAGTGTTTTCTTCCTCAGTTTAATGTGAGACACTCAAGGAAATGTAAAAGAAGAGAGCTGTATTATGTGTTTGGGCTGGAAATTATAACCTCACAAAAGAAGTCAGTGACGTCCAGGTTGATCTGTAGGTATCTGCAATATAATTTGCTTTTGCCTCTCATTCCTAGAGTAGCACAGCTCTCCCCTTGCTTAAAAGTGCTGTTGGAAGCTGAACCCCTGGGTGCCCATGTGTAGTCTCTGGTACCAGGGAGGCTGAAGATGAAGGCCTAAGAGTTCCAGGCCAGACTGGGAAATCTAGTGTTTCCCTACAAAAAAAAAAAAAAAAAAAACCACGAAGGTTCCACCAGGGAATGGGGCAAGAAGAACCATTTTGCACTGAATAGGGAGCCTGGCAAGGAGTGGGGATAAAAATGACATGGATGAAAGACAGAGAGAGAGGGCCAACAAAATAGCTCAGCAGTTTAGCATCTGCTTAGGCAGAGTGCAGGCCTGGCCAGGCAGGGCTGAATCCCATGCTGTGCCAGCCCAGGGGGTGGGGGGGCACAATGAAATGGAGATTTAGGAGATTGAGACTGGGCGTGGAGGTGCTCACCTGTAATCTCAGCACTTGGGAGGCTGAAAACAAGAGAATCACTATGAGTCTGATCTGTGTAGTGAGACCCTGTAAACCCTGTAGACTGTACTAACTATAATAAAATTAAAAAAAAGAGAGAAAACGCTGAGTCACTCAAGAGAAGAAGGGCGTGGGGTGGAAATAATGAAATTAGAGGTTAGTCTTTGGACCCCACCTGTTTCTCACTTGGTGAGTCAAAGGATAACTGTAATTTGCTCATGGTTCTGCTGAGGGGGGAATGAATGCCCATTGATTAATTACAGGCAACCTTTTCTTAGAGCTAAAGTCAAGAAACCTTGTTGCAGAAAGCACCAGGACAGACAGAAGAAGGCCTCAGCTGCACTCATGCCACCGCAGAGAGCATACCAGCAGGAACTCCAGCCCAACCTCACTGAGCGGCAGAGCCTGCAGAGACCTCAGGCACATGGGGCCCTCACCACTGGCTGCGTCTTTCCAGAGCCTGAGCTTGCCAACTTGTCTGAGGCGCCCTTCTCCCTGGCTTAGTCCACAGACCTGAAAACTCGCACTCTGAAAAATCTCTGCTTTGGGGAAGCTGCGTGAGGGTAAGTTATTGCAGCTAGGTCTGCCACTTCCAATCTGAGCTTTTGCTTGCTAGTAGTGTCTCTACCAGCTATCGGGGAGGGGATTGCTGCCAGTGAAACCTTGTCTCTCTATGGGAGGTCTCTGCTTATTTTTCTACTCTTCTAGGAGGTTTGTCTCCTTGACACTTGTCTTGCTTCAATTCCAAATAGCGCATTAATGTACTGAATTCATTAATGGATGTATCCATCGAGACATACAGCTCATGAAAATGTCACCTTCCAAATGCATGTCAGTTTGGGAACAAGTTTTAGATCTAAATCATAACGTTTGACTCTTGGAGCCAGAAGGCTCATGTCCATCTCATTATGCAAAATACATGCAGTTCACCTCTAAGGGCTGACAATTGACAGTACCAGCATTGCTGAAAAATCCAACTCCAAAGCCTGTTCTGAGAACCAAAACAAACTCTTAGCTGTGAGCCCCTGTCAAGTTAAAAAAAAAAAGTAGGTGGATAGCTCAGTGACATAAGAACCTGCCTGGCAAGTACAAGCCCTGAGTTTCATCCCTGATACAAAGAAAAACAATCAAAAGTTATTATGTCAACAATATCACTGTTAAGACAGGATCTTAAATGTAGTTAGAAAAACAACAATCATGAAGCATAAAAATCAATCACAAATCTATGTTTATGTGTACATAATATATAAAAATGCAATTTTTAATATTGGCAACAATGTGCCAAAGGAACATGGTTGTGTAGTTTTTTTCCTGTGGAATGAAGGTGAAGTTGCTATCAGTTTAAGATAGACTGTACAAATGTTTTGATTTTATATGTATACCTTATGCGTGCACGCACGCACACACACACACACCCACTGACACACACACATGTTGGTAGAAGAGGCAGCAAAAATTAAATGAGAAATTAATGAAAATATGTCAGTATAAAAAATCAGGTAATTTTGAGAAAAAAAAATCAGGTAAGCACAAAAGAAAGTAATAATGGAAAAAAATAATAGACAAAAGGCATAGAAAACAAGAAAATGGCAGTAGAAAGTCCTTCTCTACCAGTAATTACTTTGAACGTAAATGGATTATGATACTAATCAAAAGGCAGATTAGAAACCTACAGTAGCTGGAGTCCATCTGAGTTCTGTCTGCCTATCCTCATCTGGAAGACAGATGGAGGGTCCTGGTTTGCCCTTCCTCGTCCCCATCCCCACAATTGCGAGAGCTCAGCTGAGCCCCAGCCACCCGCCCTCACCTGGGGGACTGATGGGGGCACATGGTGAGCTTTGACCCAACTTTGATGCCAGAGTTTAGCAGAACTCAAGCCACCTGTTGTAGCCCAGGAAGACTAAAGTGGGGGCCTGAAAAGAGAGGCCTGGAAGGAAGATTGCCACAAGGACCTGGTGATGCCAATCATGTGCAAAATCACCATTAAGAGAGCATTGCAGAACTTTGGCCAGCACTTATCACCATCAGATCTTTCTTATGCTGTGGATTACCCACCCCACTGAGGTGGGAGCCATGTTGAACCCCGCACACTGGGTACTTTGGTGAGACCACTCTGCACCGCCCCCCACTGAGAGCCTTGCTCTCCCACAATGCTCCACTCCTAACATTGTTGCACAGGCAGGAAAAATATTAGGAACTTCAAAGATAACAAAAGAAAGGAACAAAAGACAAGCTCAGACCTCTAGCTCACCCAAAACTAGTCTTGGAGACAAGATTGTAGAAGAACTTGGAAGTCATGTACATGAAATATCTGAGATGATAGCAACTGAAGTAAAGAACCAACTCCATCAGGCTATGGAGAAAATGAGATCAGAAATAATCTCTCAGGTAAAAAAGGAAATGACAGAAATTATGAAATAATTGCTCAAAACATCTAAAGAAGACATAGATAAAAAGTAAAAGGGAATAGTAAAATGAGGGAAACATTGAATGAATAATACAGGAAGAAACTAGAAGCATGAAATAGATTCAAACAGATACCCAGGGCATTAAGAATTCCATTGAAAACTGGCAAAATTGCTTGAATGAAACAAAAAATAGAATCTCAGACCTTAAAGATAGCATTTCATAGTGAACATGAAAAGAAAGATCTTTTAAAAATAACAAGGAACCAGGAAATAACAATATGATAGCTGCAAGATGATGAAAGAAAAATAGTGTAAGACTGATAGGTATCAATGAGACATCTGAAATTAACATAAATGATATAAAAAGATTGTTTGCAAAAATAGTAGCAGAGGTGCTGGAAAGATAGCTCAGCAGTATAAAGCACCTGTGTAAGCAAGCTTACGCAGGTGCAGGGAACCATGGTTCAAACCCCAACACCACATGCTGCATCTACCCTCCTTCAGGGTGGGCTGAGCTGGGCCAAATAAATAAAGAAAGAAATTGTAGCAGAAAATATCCCAAATGTGGAGAAAAATTCTGACGTATACACAATGAGGCATATAGAACTCCAGCTAGCAATAATCAAAATGAATCTTCACCCAGACACATAATAATCAAGATCCCAGAATTTGAGCAAAAGAACAGAATATTAAATGCTGTTAGAAGAAACAGATCACCTACACTCAAAAGCCCATCAGCATCATAGCAGATTTCTTAACACAGACCGTCAAATCAAGAAGAGCTTGGAGTTAGATATTTCAGGTCCTGAAAGAAAACAACTTCTAACCCAGATTGATGCACTCTGCAAAACTATCTATTAAATTTAACAGAGAGATAAGATACTTCCACGACAGAGAACAACTTTGTCATAAAGAAATTCAAGACAACCAAGCCAACACTACAGAGTACTGACAGATACTTTAGAAAGAGACAGTGATAACCATGGCTTCAAGAACAACAGAAAAGAACCACCAAGAAGAAAAAGCAATAAAGTAGAGGGAGAAGAAAGTAGGAAAACAACATGACAAAGATAAGCCAATACATGTCAATTATAGCCATCAATGTAAATGGTTTTAATTCACCAATGAAAGAAACCAACTGGCAGAGTGGATGAAGAAACAATGCCCAAAAATGTGTTGCATACTAGAAACATGTTTAACTCAACAAGAAGTGAATAGACTGAACATCAAAGGATGAAAAAACATACACAAGGAGACAGCAACTCAGAAAAATGCAAGGTACACACTATTATGGTTGCTGACAATGTGAACTTCAAACCAAGCATGATCAAAAGAGATAAAGTCACTACATACTTGTGAGAGGAAAACTGTAAGAGGAACAGATAACAATGATAAGTATATATGCACCCAGTGTAGGAGCACCCAACTATATAACACAAATTTTAACAGACATGAAAAATCAGATGAGCACTAACATAATTGTACTAGGGAACTTTAACAGCCCTTTGAAACAAAGTAATAGAGCAATTAAGCTAAAATTCAACAAAGAAATAAGAGAACTAATCCAACATGTGAAAAAATGGACTTAGTAGGCCTTTTACAGAGTGTTTCACTTTACAGCATAAGAATTCACATTCTTCTCAGCTGCACACAGGAAATTCTCCAGAATAGACCATATGCTAGCACATATAACATGCTTAAGTAGTGCAAAGGAATGGAAATTATCCCAGCATATTATCTGTTCATAGTGCAATGAAATTGCAAATCATTGACAAAAGAAACACCAAAGACCTGGCAGATAGCTCAGTGGACTGAAGAGGCTGCTTAGGCAAGCTCAGGCAAGCACAGGGACCATGGTTTGATCCTTAGCACCACATGCTATGCAAGCCATGCCTACAGGGTGGGCTGAGCAAGCCACAGAGTCTGGGCATAGTGGTGTATGCCTATAATCCTAGCAATGGGGAAGCTGAAAACAGGACGATCACCACAAGTCCAAACTGTGTAGTGAGACCCTCTAACAACCAAATGTACTTTAAAAAAAGAAAAATAAACAGGAAAAACTCTATAAACACATGAAAACTAAATAATACCCTTCTGAGTAATCAGTGGGTCACAGATGAAATTAAAGAAGAAATAAACAATATTTACAACCAAAAAAAAATACAGGTATGATTTATTAGAACAAATGAAGGCTGACTTAAGAAGGAAATTCATAGTGATTTTCTCACATCAGGAAAACAAAAGAAGCCCAAACAAAGTCTTATGCTACACCTGAAGCTCCTGGAAAACTGAAGAACAAGTCAAGCCCAAAGCCCAAAGAAGCCAGGACATTATAAAGATTTGAGCAGAAATAAATGCTATGAAATTGAAGAAAAGAATACAAGAATTAATGAGTTGAAGAGTTGTTTCTTCTTTTTAATAATTTTATTGAGAAGCAAATAGCAATGAGACAGTTTCAAAACTGATTAGTAGGAGAGTTTTAATAATTAATACATGCACATTGTTATCTTCTTAGTGGTTATTCATACTACAAGATGCAGACAGGATATCCTGTTCAAACATTATTAGTACAAATCTTTCTTCTCATTGAATTAAGAGAAAGTAGCTGTATATCTATCCTATTTTGTATATACAGATACAAAATGGTCATTCACTTGTATCCCCTTCTTTACTTTAGTTTTGTCAGAGAAGGATATTCCATTGTCAATTACATATTGTAGGTGCAGATCCTGCCCAAGCCCCAAGCCTCAAAACTGTGTGGGAGAGCTTCCTGCACCTCCACACCCAAGGGACCTTTCTGGAACAAACCCAGGCATGCCACGTGAGTAAGAACCTCTGTCACACCCTTGGGACCCCTCCACCCCTCCAGAGCTACACCCTACACAATCTGCTGAGTGTGGGAGAACATTTGCTGAGCTCTCGGGAGCCACCCAGATCCAGTCCAAGCCCAGGCCCAGTGAGTGTGTGGGAGAGCTTCCAGATCTCCTGTGCCCACAGGACTTCTCCAGACCAAACCCAGGCATGTGCGTGAGACAGACCCACTGCCGCACCCTTGGGACCCATCCACATTTCCTGAGCCCCCCCCCCAAGCCCAACAAATGAGGAAGAACTTCTGACACTCTTGGGACCCCTAGACGCAGCCAAAGCCCAGGCCTGGCTAG
>NW_004524648.1:11724915-11725921 GCF_000260255.1 Octodon degus | reverse complement strand
GTAGGACAGGTTCATTAATTAACACATTGCATACTGTCTTCCTAGTGGTTATTTGTTGTACAAGATGTAGATATGATATGCTATTTACAAACACTATTAGAACAAATCCCTCCATTAGTTGAATTAAGAGAATGTAGCTGTATATCTATCCTAACCATTTCGAATACACAGATACTAAATGGTCATTCATCTGTATCCCCTTTTTTGTTTAGTTCTATCATTTAAATATTATAAGTGTGTGAACTCAGCAAAATATTCCGAAACAGTCCAGTAGTCCATTATAGTATTGGGTCTTCCACTTGACTGGCAATGTCAGAGTTGTTGACCTGAGTCCCCTACAGCTCAATATAACAATATGGCTTTATTTATAAAAACAAAGTATAAGAAATATTTTTTCTTCATATTCTGTAGAGACTTAAAGTTTACCATATCAATACTTGATGAAAAATACCTGTTCCATATTACACTTAAGATGTTTGATGAGGTTAAGCTCAACTGCGTATGTTATAGGGTAATATTAAGAAGCTTCTCTTCTGGATGGTTAATAACCTAAGTTCAGAGACCAAAAATTAGAGAAAAGGAAGGGCTGCGAAGACAGCCAACATTTTTGTCCTAGCCTTTCAAGGTCAGTGAAGCCTCAGGACATAGGAAAAGCTATACTGTACCAACATGCAACTCAGCTGTGTCCCAAATTTTCTGATCAAGGAGATTATGGGGCCATAGAGGAAAGTGATCGATGATGAAGGCTGTGCCTAAGAGTCACATGGAGAGAAAACATTTTCTCAGGCTTTCACAGAACAGGATCTCAGGATAAATCCTGAGGGGATTTGACCGACCTTATCAGAAATAAAGTTACAGTACTTGTTATACAGGTCTTGCTTTGTCTTGGTCTCTACCACCCAGCAGAGAAGTGTGGGAGTGAAATATAGAGGGTAAAGCTGTAATATTATGCTGAGCTGTAGAAGGTTCAAGTCAACAACTTTTTTTCTTTCTTTTTTTTTTTTTT
>NW_004524648.1:11715077-11724465 GCF_000260255.1 Octodon degus | reverse complement strand
GCAGGCCCCCTAGAAGTCTGTTTTTATAGTGTTTATGGACAGGATATCATGTCTGCATCTTGTACAATGAATCACCACTATGACAACAATATACAATGTATTAGTAAAACTATGCTAGTACTTGGTTTTGAAACTGACTCATTTCTATTTGTTTCTCAATAAAATTATTTTTTGAAAATAATTAAATAAATAAATAAAGATGGGAAGAAGGAGATGAAAGAATGGGAGGGTAATAGGGGAAAAGGAAGCAACATACACCATGTACAGGCATAAATTCCTTATGATGAATGTTATTGTTATCTATGTCTAAATTGTAGAAATAAGATAAATGTTAACAAAAAAAATGTAGATGCATGAATTCAGCAAAATATTCTAATATAGTCCTGTAGTCCATAATAGTAGTGGGTCACTCACAAGACTGGCAGTGTCAGTAGTTGTTGACCTGAGCCCTTTACAGCCCAGCATACCAACATGGCTTTACCCCTTATACCTAGTTTTTTTTATTTTTTGCTGGATAGTTAAGACCAAGATAAGACCTATATAACAAGAAATGTAACTTTTGTATCTGATAAAGTCAGTCAAGTCCCCTCAGGATTTATCCTGAAACCCTGTACCACAGTTTGTAAATCTTTTGTCAGTGTCAGCCATGTAGATGAGTCACAGCCATTGCTTGATCAGTTTGCTCTCTGTGAGAGCCTGACAGAGTGTTTTTCACCAATGAACAGAGTTGCAAAACTTGTCCATAAAATACTAACTAACAGGGGCTGCAGAGATAGCTCAGCAGTCTAAGCACCTGCCTAGGCAAGCACAAAGACCAGGGTTCAATCCTGGGTACCATATGCTGTGCCTGCCCCACCCTAGATGTGTTGAGCTGGACACCAAGAAAAGGCATGGTAATGCACACCTGTAATCCCAGCCTTGGGGAGGCTGAAACAGAAGGATCACTATGAGTCAGAACTGCATAGTGAGACCCTGTGCCAAATACATTAAAAAAGAAAAAAATACTAGCAATCAGAATGCTGCAAATCATCAAGAAGATCATATCTCATGACCAAGTGGTATTCATCCCAGGAATACAGGAATGGTTCAATATATACAGATCCATAAATGTAATATACCACATCAACAGAGTCAAAGACAAAAATCACATGATCATCTCAATAGATTTTTCTGATGAACAGCTAGCCAACATTTTTTTCTGATATTGTGTGTTGTCTCTTTACTCTGTTGGCTGTGGGTTTTTTCTGTGAAAAAGCTTTTTAATGAGATGAGATTCCAGTTGTTGATTCTTTTAGTTAGTTTTTGTGAGACCGGGTTTTATTCAATAACTCTTTGCCCACACCAGTGACTTCAATGATTTTTCCTCTTTAAGGTAGATGGCTGTTGAATATGCCAAATGGAAGAACTGGGTACATCACATTTCTGACCAGCTTTGCCCAGGCAAAGTGGAAAATGCACTGCTGGTCCTGGCTTATGCAAGGAACTGGAAGAGGCTTTAAAATTTTCAAGGCAAGCATTTCTGAGCATGAAGAATAGGTAGAGCCTCCTGAGATTCACTGTCTAAGGCAGGAAATAGGGCAACAAATTTTTCCTTGTGGTGTCATAAATGATTAGGGGTTCTTAACACATTCTCTGTGGTTTGGAAACAGTTTCTCAGGAAACCAGTGATGTTCCTAAAGAATTCCTTAACTCCATGTAAAATTAGGGGCAAGGATGGGCACAAGGATTTGTGAGAGTACCAAGGAAGAAGAATGAATGTGTGGGTAGTGGGAAGGGTGGACATGAGTTGATCAGGTGATGAACACAGAGGAAAGCATTAAAATTCTATAGCTCACCTGTGTGAATGTGAATGACTCCCAGAAGACCTGAGGAATGATGACTGCTCCAGTACCTGTGGAAGGGTAGCATTCTGTGAGCACTTTGTCTGCTGCTATAAAATGTGAAGCATTCTATGCAATACATGCTTGCTTTTCATCTGTGTCAATGCTCATTATTGATATGTAAATTCTCCTCAATTAACTTGAATTATCCAAGGGTTTCTACAGCCCTGAACTATCATTGTTTATGTGTGATCAAGAATTTGATAATGTTGCTTCTGTGCCCCTGGTCATTCCTCAAGCTACTATGACATGATGATAATTAATACAGCTTGAATTACTGAGCATCCGTGAACCAAGAAACAGAACTAAGTGCTTGGTGTGACTTAATCTCTTTTACTCCTCACAAGGGAAATTACTACTAATGTACATTAAATCACATCTATTAATGGACTCCACTCTGATATTTTCATACATGCACATGTTGTTCCTTAATCATGTCCACCCTTCCTGCTACCCTCTTTGCCCTTCTTTTCTTTCCCTTGTTACTGTATCTCTTTTCTCTTTCAAGATAGTCTTTCTATTGTTTTCAAATGACCTTTGATTTCTAAGTTTCTATGTAAGAGTTTAAATTAATGTATTTCAGTTCAAACCATTCCTGCAAATGACATATCATTTGTTGCAGCACGATAATATTCCATAAGGGGTGTATGACACCGATATTTTTCTCCATTCAATTCTTCAGGTTCCCCTCAATTACTTTACATTCTTTCTTCTTCTTTTTTAGCACTGGGCATAAACTTGGGACCTTGTACTTTCCAGGCAAGTACTTATGCCACTGAGCTGTATCTACAGCCCTTTAAGATCCTTTCATAACTGGGATGAGAAATCTGAAAATAATAGAACCATATTGCATTCTGACATTCCATTCTTAGTTTTTTAAATGTCATTTCTGTTTTTTTCAGGGTGGGGGAAACAGGGGGTAGAAACCAGGGCCTTGTGCATGCAAGGCAAGAGCAATACCACTGAGCCACTTCCTAGCCCCTGAATAACATTTGTCAAACTCACCAGTTACTTTAATTTGATTAAATGTCACACACTTTACATTCATCACCTGAGCTGTCTTACTTATTGCTTTGTTTAAAAACAAATTAGACACAGCATAAATATTTTCTAATAACTATGACTATGGACTCAGTGTGGAGGGCAATTAACTTTATAGGAAAACTGAAACAAATGTTCTAATAATTTCAGCTCTGGGATCAACATACAGACAAATGACTGCTCTCTCCTGCTGCAACCATCTCAGCCAGACCTGGTCATCAGTGTAGGAAAAGTGACCCTTGGTGAAGAATACAGGCAAAAGCTGCAGAAAATTCAGAGGGACAAGGAGAAGAAGGAAGTTGTGCGGGCTGCTTGTGTTTTCTTAAACTCAGGAGGAGGAGTGATTCAGATGGAAATGGCAGATGAGGCTGACCATCCTGTAGAGCTGGGCTTAGACTTGGAGCAGGCCTTGAGAGAGCTGATTCCATCTTCAGATATTCTTCAGGCTTTCTTTGAGACCCGGCAAGAAGGGAGGGTTTTCTACATTTTTGTTAAGTCTTGGAACAGAGGTGCTCTGCCTGAAGACAGTTCCAACAAGCCCTGCATTTGCAGCATGAGTTCTTCATTGTACCGTAGATCTGGTACCTCTGTGGTTTGCCTGGGTTCAAGGCAGGCATGTGATTTCCTGAAGACAAAGAAAAGAAAGGCACAGAACACTCTGATTAATGAAAAATCTGAGTATAGTAAAATCCTCAGAGTTATGCATCAAGACATCATGGAATCAAATCTTGCTTTCCAAGTTTTCCAAAGCAACAAGATTGAGTATGGCCACATCCTGCCTTTTCCTGAGTCTCATTCTGTAGAGTTTAAACAGTTCTCCACACAAAAGACCCAAGACTACGTAAAAAGGATAATCCGAGAGTACATCCCTGTCTTTGCTAACACTGGAGGAGGGTATCTTTTTATTGGAGTGCATGATAAGAGTAGGAGAGTCCTGGGATGTGCAAAAGATAATGTTGACCCCGACTCTCTGCAAAGAGTGATAGCACAGGCAATTTCCAAGTTGCCGGTCTTCCATTTTTGCTCCACTGATGCACGAATTTTCTATGAGATCAAAGTTATAGATGTATTTAAAAAGGAGGACTTCCACGGTTATCTTGTTGTGGTCAAAGTCAAGCCATTCTGCTGTGTGGTGTTCTCAGAAGATCCTGTTTCATGGGTGGTGAACGAGCAGCAGGAAATCGTCAGACTGAATATGAACGAGTGGGTAGCAAAGATGGTGGACACGGGTCCAGGTAAGAGGGAGAGGGCTCCTCTGTCTCTCCTACCTCTAGGGCACCTCCGTGTCTCCTTTATTATTTTCTATAACTGAGATGAAATGGGCTTTTACAATCTCTACACTTTTACATGTAGGAGAATTTTCATAGGTGAGAAAAAGACAAAGTCAAATATAATAGGAATGGTGGTTGCATGTATATATTTTTAAAAGGTGTCTAGTTAGAATATTATGGAGTTTCATAGTAATGATTGCTTTGTACGTCAAATTGGTGTGGGATTAACTGTGAAGGCAGCAGCCATCCACTAATCTGCTGGGATTAGTGAAAGTGCAAAACAATCAAACACATGATTAGAAAATTTAAATAGAGGTTTTTTCAGCTCCACTACAGGTCAAACAAAGAGATATTCAAACATAGAAGATGGATCATTATATTAAATGGGAACAAAAAATTCAAGGTTCAAAAATTAGAGTCTTGGGCTGGGAAGATAGCTCACTAGAATAAGTGTTTGTCTGGCATGCACAAGGTTCTGAGTTCAATCCCCAGTACAACCAAAAAAAAAAAAAAATTAGAGTCTTCCCTGAAATTTGGGAAGTGTCATAATGAATCTAGAAATGACACAGTGTTGCAGTCTCTGGCCTCACTTATACCAAGTTAAATAAAATTCAGAGATCACCTAGTATGGGCTGTCCCAATGCTGACGGATGAAGTCACATAAGGTATTTTCTTCTTTCAGATTTGGCTGAAGGATTTGAATCTCAGCTGAGTCTATTTGACAGTCCTCCACACTACAGAAAAGGTGTGGAACATAAAGCCCATCTCCAACAGCAGTTATTTCCAGGTACTATGCCATTTAACAAATTATGTAAAAATTAAATAATTGAATATATTTTCTTGAAAATATTAAATATATTTTCATGCAAGGGTATGTCCTGCAACTCCAGATGTGTGAAATGAAAATGGCACAGGTTGCTGGTGTGAGTTTCATGGTGGTTTCAGGCAGGTGCTGTGCTATCTCCCCAGCCTCATCATGATGGTGAAAATCCGACTTATTATCAGAAACATGACATCTGGAATGGCTCAGTGGGTGCTTGCCCATTGTTCCTGAGGTTCTGAATTCAATACCAAGCACCATAAAAAAGAAATACAGGAGATAATACTACCATGTGTAGGCCTCCTCTTAGTACTTACAAACATGTAAATTTCAGGGCTGTGGCCTCAGTATACATTTTAGCAATTTTGTCCAAGGAGTGTGATTCCCTATTGGACTTGGAAATGAATGACATGGCACAACTGGAGGCAAAATACTAGACTGGAATAGAGGAAAAACTCATCTTCTCTTGTCGGCTCCTAGGGACTGAGTGATTGCATCTATGAAAACATACAAATATCAATCTGGTAAGGCAAAACTTCAAAATTATGAACATTTCTCTTAGAAGAGCAAAGTAGGGAGAAATTGACTATATCCCACAGCATAATAATAATTCAAGACCAGAGATAATGTTAGTAAACTTCTCTTGCCTGCCTAAAAGCAATATATTAGCTAAGTTTTGTATAGGATTTTCTACTTTGAAAAACAAATCCAGATTTTTGGAGGAGGAAAACAGCTTATGTCATTTACAAATTGACAATAATAAATGTGAGAAGTGGCAGCACAATGGAGTATAAAAATGTCTTACATATGGATAAACATGTATCAATACAAGATAATTAATATATTATGTCTGCTGTAGTTCTATTTTTTTAATGTATTTGTTACAGGGTCTGACCACACAACTCAGACTGGTAATGATCCTCCTATTTTCAGCCTCCCAAGCGCTTGAGCAACCAAACCCATCCTCTGATGCCCATTTTGTGCACCTGGGGTTCGGGCCTACACAACATCTGATTCCAGTGGTCAAATCAGGGTCCCTGCACCTGCCAAAGCAGGTGTTTAGTGCACTGAGTTTTTTTGCCAGCCCTCTAAGTCCATGTTTAAGCTAAGAGTTTATTTACTTGAGCTCTTTCAGTCTTCAGCTTGTCAGATAGGTTTTTAAACATTCCACAACAAGAATGTGAAATGCAAGAGGAACTGCACACATCATGTTCAATTCTTCAAGGTTGGTGAATTGCACTGTGTGACACACTTGCCCTCCATAGAGTACCAGAGACAATATCTCTCAGTTCACCAAATTTGTGTGACACAGGTTCAAGAGAGGGGCACTAGGGAATATCTCTTAAATTGTACTCTTATTACGGGGGCTGTATTCTCCATTTTAAATGTCATACTCAATTCACAAAAACAATACAAACATAGTTTTCAAACCTTCTCTATCTTTCCATGCCTAGTGTCTCCAGGATGTTGGCAGTATATCCCTGAATCTCTCTGGATGGAGCTGTCCTCACAGCACAAAGGATTGGAGGAGTTAATACATCAGCAAATACACCCTGCCTCCTGGGGAATTCTGATCTTTTCCAGAAGCTGGGCTGTGGACCTGGGGTTGGAAGAGAAGCAGGCAGTCCTCTGTGATGCTCTACTCATTGTACACAACAGACCCCCAAACCTGTGTACCATTCTTGGGGGACAGGATGCAGAAGGACAGGACTACTGCAACCGCATTGCCTTGACATTGAAGCAGAGGCTGTTGACCATGGGTGGCTACCCCGAGAAGCTGTGTGTCATGACCAAGGTCTTCTGCCTGAGTCCCAACATCAATGCAGTGTCCCTGGAGATATCCAGCTCTCAGATTCATTGTCCCTGGTCTTATAACCTTGTAGACACCCAGCAAATGGAATCCTTCCTACAGGCCCTTGTGATGGTCTTACTGGGCTTTAAGTCTTTCCTGAGTCACCAACTGGAGAAGATTTTAATTCTTTCCAAACTTCCACAACCACAGCAATGTGTTTCTCAGAGGCTTACCTGTCTCAGGAAAGACAACCATGGCCATGAAGATCAGGGAAAGATAGGAACATCTGTGTCTCCACTGCATTTGAAGCAGGTGAATATGGTTGTGAAGGTGTGTCATAAAAGAAGGTACTCTGCGGCACGCTGAATGAGTTTCTGGTGTCTTGGAAACTTTATAAGTTGAGAGGCCTGAGTCTGAATCAAATAAAAATCTATGTGACAGACACCTGCAAGTCTCTCTTTCAAAGAAATTATTCATCCAATCATGTTGCTGTGCTTGTCAGTACTGCAAGTGAGGTGGATATGAACATCATAATTATGACATAGAGAACAGAGCTCTCTATGGAAGAGAAATATCGAATCATGGAAAATTGTCTTACCTACAATAAATGTCATTGCTTGTTTATGTTTTGACTTATTTATTTGGTACTAAGAATTGAACACATGACCTTGCACTTCATAGGCAGGCACTGTGTTCCAGCTTTATTTTTTTATTATTTAGAAAATGACATTCTCTCACATGTGTACACTTTATTTTTAATTTTCTTATTCATTTACTAACTTATTTGGTACAGGTACTCACTACACAGTTTAAACTCATAGTGATCCACCTGTCTCAGCCTCCCCAGCACTTAGATTCCCAGGGTAAGCCTCCACCCTGTTTTGGGGTGACATAGCATGCCTGAAGTTCTAGGTGTAGGCAAGGCATGGGTACTGGAGAGCAAACCCAGGTAACTGTGCTTGCCAGGCAGGTGCTTAAAACACTGAGCTATCTCCCTAGGCCACTTGTAAGAGCTTTGAAAGTTAAGAAATTTGAGCCCAGTCCTAGCCCAGGCCAGGTGAGTGTGTGGGAGAGCTTCAGGGTACCATGCACCAGCGGACCTATTACTAGTCCCAGCGCAGGCACAGCATGGGTGAGACCCTCTTCCACCACCTTGGGACGTCCCCCACCACTCCTCAGTACCTCCCCCACCCCTACTTCCAAGTAGGAATTTCTGCCATGTTCCAGGAACACCCAGACCCAGTCCTAGCCCAGGCCCAGTGAGTGTGTGGGACAGCTTCCAGCTACCCTGCGCCAGCGGGACCTATTACTGGTCCCACCCCAGGGGCAGCGTGGGTGAAACCCTTCTCCACCCCTTTCGGATGACTCCCACGACTCCGCAGCATCTCCCCCACCCCGCCTGCTGAGTAGGAATTTCTGCCGTGTTCCTGGAACCCATAGACTCCATCCTAGCCCAGGCCCAGTGAGTGTGTGGGAGAGATCCGGTTACCCTGTGCCAGCAGGCCTATTACTGGTCCCAGCGCAGGCACAGCGTGGGTGAGACCCACTTCCACCCCCTTGGGACGCCCCACACCACTCTGCATCACCTCCAGCACCCTGCCCACCAAGTAGGAGATTCTTCTGTGTTCCAGGAACCCCCAGACCCAGTCCTAGCACAGGCCCTGTGAGTGTGTGGAAGAGCTGCCTCTCCACCCTACTCCAACTTGTCCCCTCCAGGCTCAGCTCAGGCTTGGCAAACAGGCCTGGGGTGAAACCCTGCAGCTGAAATCCCTGCAGAGAGTCTAGAGGATTGAACCAACTGGCTAGTCCAGGAGCAGAAAACCTTGCCAGAAGGGCAAAACAGGTTCACCCCCAAGGCAGCGGCAGGAAGGAGTTGAGCACGGCAGCCAGACGCAAGCCAGGAACAGCTGGATAAATCCAAACTTTGTAGAGCTGAGCCTAAACTTCAGTAAGTGCTAAGGTTATAACTACAACGAAGATCTACAACAAAGGTCAGAAGACAGTGCTACACAAAATGAAGAGAAGAAACAAAATGCAATCTCAGAACCCAAGCCCGCCCATAACAAGTGCAGAGGACACTAACACAGAACAAATTGAGAATCACACAGCTGAAATCAATGAATCAATGTCTTCTGAAATAAAGAAACACCTGCAGAAAGGTAGAGAGGAACTCAGATTGCAAATAAAAAAAGAAATCCTTGAATTAATAACATCTGCAGTAAAGAATCAAATGCAAAAACATATGGAGGAAACCCAGTGCCCACCCAGAACAAGTGCGGAGGACACCAGCTTGGCTCAAATACATGAATGAATAGCGTCGATAGTAAATAAGCAACAGCAGAAAGATATAGAGGAACTCAGAGCACAAATCTTTTCTGAAATAGAAAGAGAATTCTCAGAACTCATAGCATCTGAAGTAAAGAAGCAACTGCAGAAACATAGAGAGGAAACCCAATCTGAAAAAAACACTGCAATAAAAGAATTTATAACTGCTTCTAAGTAAGATATTGATGAAAAAAATAGAGGAGATTAGAAAAATAACGTACTCCTTGAATGAGCAATACAAGAAAGAAATAGATCGCAT
>NW_004524648.1:11702498-11708993 GCF_000260255.1 Octodon degus | reverse complement strand
TTCACAGAGAGCACATTGGCCAAGAAATGGCCGTGACTCATCCACATGGCTGACACTGACAAAGGTTCTACAATCTGAGGTACAGGATCTCAGCATAAATCCTGGGGGGATTTCACTGACCTTATCAGATCCAAAAGCTACAACTCTTGTTGCATAGGTCCTGCTGTATCTTGGTCTTAACCATCCAGCAGAAAATTTAAAAAGTGAAATAGAAGAAGAAAAGCCATGCTGTTATGTTGAGCTATAGGGGACTCAAGTCAACAATTTCTGACTTTGCCAGTCAAGCAGAAGACCCAATATTATTATGGGCTACTGGACTCTTTTAGAATATTTTTCTGAATTTACACACCTATAATATTCAAATAATGGGACTTAACCAAAAAAGGGTGTGTCCATTTTGTATCTGTGTTCAAAGTGGTTAGGATAGATATATAGTTACATTCTCTTAATGAATAGAGTTATTTGTTTTAATGATGTTTGTAAATAGGATATCATGTCCGCATCTTGTACAGCAATTAACCACTAGGAAGCTTGTATGCAATGTGCTAATTATTGAAACTGTCCTACCAATTTGATTTGAAACTGTCTCATTGCTATATGTTTATCAATAAAATTATGGGAAAAAAAGAAATTTGACATGATTTGAAAAATACAAGGGCTATTAGTGAGACTGTACATAGTCCAGGATACATTTTAGTCAACAATATAAGAGGGCTAGAAATGCGAATTCTGTAGAAACAAACATCTTGTAATAAGACAACCACAAAAATGCCAACTTGGAAATATGTGCATTGCCAATCCTTCCAGATGGTTAAATTGTAGATTCTTGCAATGTGTAAAGTTGCATTTTTCATGAAGTCACTGACTAGATGAAAAATCATTACTTGCACCATATAGAAAGGCAATGTGTTCCTCTTCAATGACCATCATTATATATGCCACCTAGTGTTTCTTGTGCATTTGGATGTCTGAGGAATAAATATATGCAGGCTGCAAACAATATAGAAACATGGTACAGAAATTGGGGACCGCAAGATCCAGCCCTATCCCAGGCCCAGTGAGTGTGTGGGAGAGCTTCCTCTCCCCCATACTCCACTTTGTCCCCACCAGATTCAGCTCAGGCCTGACACACAGCCTGGGGTAAAACCCTGCAGCTACAGTCCCTGCAGAGAAAGTATGGGGCAGGCTTGGTGTGTGAGAGAGCTTCCGCCTACCCTGCGCCAGTGGGATCTACCATTCCAAGACCAGGCACAGCATGGATGAGACCCTCTTCCACACCCTTGGGACCCCCACCACCACTCCGCAGCACCACCCACCCTGCCCACCCAGTGAGAATTTCTGCCGTGTTCTGGAAAGCACAAGATCCAGCCCTAGTCCAGGCCCAGTGAGTGTGTGGGAGAGCTTCCTCTCCCCCCTACTCTACCTTGTTCCCTCGAGACTCAGCTCAGTTCTAGGCATACAGGAATGGGGTGAAACCCTGAAGTAGCAGTCCCTGCAGACAGAGTAGGGGACAGAACCACCCAGCTAGTCTAGGAACAGAACATCTTGCAAAGGGGAACAACAGGTTCACTCCCAAAGGCAGAAGCAGGAAGGAGCTGAGCACATCAGCCAGACCCAAGCCAGGCACAGCTGGATAAATCCAAACTTTGTAGATCTGCACCTGAATTTTAGTAAGTGCTAAGGTTATAACTGCAACAAAGATCTACAACAAAGATCAGAAGACAATGCTACACAAAATGACAACAAGAAGGAGCACAATGCAATCTCAGACCCCAAGCTCACCCATAACAAGTGCAGAAGACACTAACTCAGAACAAATAGGGAATCACACAGCTGAAATCAATGAATCAATGGTTTCTGAAATAAAGAAACAACTGCAGAAAGGTATACAGGAACTCAGATTGGAAATGAAAAAATAAATCCCTGAATTAATAGCATCTGCAGTAAAGAATCAAATGCAGAAACATATGGACAAAACCCAATGCCCACCCAGAACAAGTGCAGAGGACACTGGCTCAGTTCAAAGGTATGAATTAATAGCATCAATAGTTATTTGCAACAGCAGAAAGTTATTGAGGAACTCAGAGCAGAATTCTTTTCTACTAGCTCAGCACAAGTTTATGAATTAATAGTGTCAATAGTAAATAAGCAACAGCAGAAAGTTATAGAGGAACCCAGTGGAATTTTCTGAAAGAAGAAAAGAATTCTCAGAATTCCTGGCATCTGAAGTAAAGAATCAACTACAGAAACATAGGGAGGAAACCCAGTCTGAAGAAAACACTGCAGTAAAAGAATTTATAACTACTTCTAAAGAAGACATTGATAAAAAAAAATGGAGATTAAAAAAACGACAGATTCCTTGAATGAGCAATATAGAAAAGAAATAGATCCCATGAAGCAGAAACAAAGAGATATACAGGAACTTAAAATCTCAATCACACGCTTGCAAAATCATTTGAGTGAAAGTGAAGACAGAGTTTCAGATCTTGAAGATGCTGGTGCAACTAGTGAAAAAGTAAGAAAAGATCTCTTAAAAACAACTGGGATGCAGAAACAAATCATTCATCACTTGCAAGGCAATGCAAAGATGAACAATGTGAGACTAATAGGCGTCAATGAAAAAGAAGGCATCTCCAGTAGAAAAGTATGAAGACGAAATATAGGAAGTAAAGCCATGTTGTTATGTTGAGCTGTGGGGGACTCAGGTCAATAATTTCTGACATTGCCAGTTAAACAGAAGACCCAATGCTATTATGGGCTACTGGATTCTTTTAGAATATTTTGCTGAGTTTACACACCTATAATATTCAAATGATGGGACTTAACCAAAAGGGGGTATATAAATGTGTGTCCATTTTGTATCTGTGTTCAAAGTGGTTGGGATAGATATATAGTTGCATTCTCTTAATGAATAGAATGATTTGTTTTAATGATGTTTGTAAGTAGGATCACAAGTCTGCATCTTGTACAGCAATTAACCACTAAGAAGAATATATGCAGTGTATTATTTGTTGAAACTGTACTTTTGATTTGATTTGAAACTGTCTCATTGCTATATGTTTATCAATAAAACTTTGAAAAGAAAAGAAAAAGAAAAAGAAAAAGAAGGCATCAATACAAAGGACATTATCCCCGTATCTGCCAAAAAAAATACAAAGGGTATTAAAAAATATATGGACAGATGTAATGGCAGAAAACTCCCCAAATATGAGGAAACAATCTGACATTCAGGTAACTGAAGCATTCAGAATGCCAAGTAACCTCAACCTAACTAAAAACAAACCGAGACATATAGTAGTCAAGATCCCACACATTCAGCACAAGAATAATACACTGAAAGTCACTAGAGAAAAAAAGCAGATCACAAAGAAAAGAAAAGAAGCAGATCATATTCAAAGGAAAACCAATCAGAATTACAGCCAACTTCTCTTCACAAACCATTAAGGGAAGAAGAGCAAGGAGCAGAGTACTTCAAGTCCTCTATGAAAAGAAATTCCAGCCCAGACTACTATACCCTGCAAAACTCTCTTTCAAGTTTGATGGAGAAGTGAAATACTTTCATGACAAAGAACAGCTAAAGAATTTCATGATGACAAAGCCAACCCTACACAGGCTTCTGAAAGATGTTCTACAGAGGAATCAAAATGATCAGAACTCCACGAATAAGATCCAAAGCAACCAACTAAATAGGGCAAATAATTAAACATAGGAGAAAAAGGAGGAAACGACAACAAGTAAATAACATGTCAATTGTAAGTCAATACATCTCAGTTATAACCATCAATGTACATAGATTCAATTCAGCAATTAACAAAAATAGACTGGCACAGTGGACTAGGAAACAAAATCTAACACTATGCTGTATACAAGTAACACATTTAACTCACAAAGACATACATAGGCTGAAAGTCAAAGGATGGAAAAAAATACTACATTTTTCCCAGAACCTCAGAAAAAAGCAGAGGCAGCAATCCTATTCTCAGATAGTCTCAACTCAAAACGAAGAATGATAAAGTGAAATAAAGAAGGCCACTATATACTGGTTAGGGGAAAAATTCAAGAGGAAGAGGTAACACTCATAAATATGTATGCACATATGTATGCACCAAAAATGGGAGTAACCAACTACATAAATCAAATTTAATGAATATGAATAATCTAATGTCCAATACAACAATCTTAACAGGAGACCTTAACACCCCCTTATCTCCAAAAGATAGGACCACCACACAAAAAATTAACTAAGAAAGACAAGAACTGAACCAGAACTTGAAACAAATGGACTTGGTGGACATATACAGAATGTTCCACTCAAATACAGCTGAGTACACATTTTTCTCAGGTGCACATGGGTCATTTTCTAAAATAGACCAGATACTGGTCCATAGGTCATGCTTAACTATATGCAAGAAAACAGAAATTATCCCATGCATATTATCTGACCACATTGCAATGAAACTGGAAATAAATGACAAAAGAAACCAGAAAAAAACAACAAATAGATGGAAATAAAACAACACACTACTCAGCAACCAATGGGTCACAGATGAAATTAAACAGAAAATTCAACAATATCTACAATTCAATATAAATTCACGGATAGCTTATCGGAATTTATGGGATACAATCAAATCAGTTCTCAGAAGGAAATTCATAGATGTGAACTCACACATTAGGAAAACAGAATGGGAACAAATAAACACTCTAAAGCTGCACCTCTGGCAACTAGAAAAGGAAGAGCAAACAAAATCCAGAGCACAAAGACGGGAAGAAATCATAAAGATTAGAACACAAATTAATTCAATTGAGATGAAGAAAGCAGTTCAAAGAATTAATGAAACAAAAGCTTGTTCTTTGAAAGATTAAAAAATGATAAGCCCCTAGCTAACCTCCTCAAAAAGAGAAAAGAAAAAATTCGAATACAAGCAATAAGGAATGAAAAGGGTGTCATTACCACAGACAAAGTGGAAATTCAAAAGATTATCAATCACTACTCTCAGAATCTTTACTCTCACAGAATAGAAGACACAAAAGAAATGGACAGATTCTTAGAAAGGTACAAATTACCTAAACTGAATCGACAAGATATAACCACACTAAATCACACAATAACAGTCAATAAAATATGAGATGTAATAAAAAACCTACTGACAAAGAAAAGTCCAGGTCCTGATGGATTCACAGCTGAATTCTACAAGAAATATAGAAGATGTAGTCCCCATACTCCTCAAACTCTTCAATGAAATTGAAAAGGAAGCAATCCTCCCAGAATCATTCCTGGAGCAAAGTATTATACAGATACCAAAACCAGGCAAAGACGCAACTAAAAAAACAGAACTACAGGTCAATCTCCCTCATGAGCATAGATGCAAAAATCCTCAATAAAATCATAGCACATACAATACAGCAAATCATCAAGAAGATCATACACTATGATCAGGTTGGATTCATCCCAGGGATGCAAGGATGGTTCAATATTCGAAAATCTATAAATGTAATACACTGTATCAATAGAGCGAAAACTAAAAACCACATGATTATCTCCACTGAGGCAAAAAAGGCTTTTGACAAAGTCCAACACTCACTCATGTTCAAAGTCCTACAGAAAATTGGAATAGAATGGCTCTACTTCCATCTGGTAAAAGCCATTTATGAAAACCCAATGGCTAACATAATCATAAATGGGGAAAAACTGAAATCTTTTACTATCAGATCTGGTACAAGACAAGGATGTTCTCTATCACCATTCCTATTCAATATAGTTCTGGAATCATTAGCTAGAGCCATTAGACAAGAAAAAGAAATAAAAGGAATACGAATAGGTAAAGAAGAACTTAAATTATCATTATTTGCAGATGACATGATACTTTACTTGGAAGACCCAAAAAACTCTACCAAGAAGCTATTAGAATTAACACAGAAATTCAATAGCATAGCAGAATACAAAGTCAATACCCAAAAGTCAATAGCATTCCTCTACACAGATGACAAACACACTAAGAGGGAAATTATATAAACAATACCTTTTACGATAGCACCGAGTAAAATGAAACACTTTGGAATTCATCTGACAAAAGAAGTCAAAGACCTTTTTAAGGAAAATTACAGTACTCTTAAAAAAGAGATCCTAGAGGATTGCAGAAAATGGAAAGATATTCCCTGCTCCTGGATAGGAAGAACCAACATTGTGAAGATGCCCATACTCCCAAAATTGCTGTACAGATTTAATGCAATCTCTATCAAACTACCACCAACATACCTCACAGAGATAGAGAAATTAATCCTAAAATTTATTTGAAAGCAGAAAAAACCTGGAATAACAAAGGCAATCCTGAGCAATAAAGACAGGCAGGAGGCATTACAATTCCTGACTTGAAATTATACTACAAGGCTACTGTGATAAAATCAGCATGCTACTGGCAACAAAATAGACCTGAGGATCAATGGAATAGATTAGAAGACACTGAAGCCCCTACGAACACACTCAGTCACCAT
>NW_004524648.1:11700415-11702398 GCF_000260255.1 Octodon degus | reverse complement strand
CTCTTAAAAACAACAAGGATGCAGGAAAGAATAATCCATCACCTGCAAGATGATGCAAAGATGAACAATGTGAGACTAATAGGCATCAATGAGAAAGAAAGAGTCAACACAAATGACATTAAAAAAATATGGGCAGAAGTAAGAGCAGAAAACTTCCCAAATAGGAGGAAACAATCTGACATTCAGGCAACCAAAGCATACAGAACACCAAGTAACCTCAACCCAATTAAAAACACAGCGAGACATATAATAGTCAAGATCCCAGAAATTCAGGACAAGAAGAGTATACTGAAAGTCACTAAAGAAAAGCAGCAGATCACATTCAAAGGAAAACCCATCAGAATTACAGCCGACTTCTCTTCACAAACCATGAAGGCAACAAGAGCATGGAGCAGAGTACTTCAAGTCCTCTAAGAAAACAAATACCAGCCCAGAATACTATAACCTGCAAAATTCTTTTTCAAGTTTGATGAAGAAATGAAATACTTCCATGACAAAGAACAGCTAACAAATTTCATGATGACAAAGCCAGCCCTACACAGGCTACTGAAAGATTCTCTAGAGAGGAACCAAAATGATCAGAACTCCACAAATGAGATCAGAAGCAACCAACTAAATAGGGCAAGCAATTAAACACCGTAGAAAAAGGAGTAAATGACAACAGGTAAATAACATGTCAATCATAAGTCAATACATCTCAATTTTAACCATTAATGTAAATGGACACAATTCAACAATTAAGAGAAATAGACTAGCACAGTGGATTAGGAAACAAAATCCAACAATATGCTGTATACAAGAAACACATTTAATTCATAAAGATATTCATAGGCTGAAAGTCAAAGGATGGAACACAATACTACATGCCCCAGCACCTCAGAAAGAAGCAGGGGTAGTAATCCTATTCTCAGACAGTCTCAACTTCAAAGCAACAATGATCAAGCAAAATAAAGAAGGTCACTATATACTGGTTAGGGGGAAAATTCAAGAGGAAGAGGTAACACTCATAAATATGTATGCACCAAACACAGGAGCACCCAACTACATAAAGCACATCTTAATGGACATAAAAAATCTAATATCCAATACCCCAATTTTAACAGGAGACCTTAACACACCCTTATCTCCAAAAGATAGGTCAACCAAACAAAAACTTAGCAAAGAAATAACAGAACTGAACCAGAGCTTGAAAATGGGTTTGGTGAACACGTACAGAGTGTTCCACGCAAACACAGCTGAATACACATTTTTCTCAGCTGTATATGGGTCATTTTCTAAAATAGAACACATACAGGTCCATAGGTCATGCTTAAGTATATGTAAGAAAACAGAAATTATCCCATGCACATTATCTGACCACAGTGCAATGAAACTGGAAATAAGTGACAAAAGAAACCAGAAAAAAACCTTAAATACATGGAAATTAAATGACTCCGTACTCAGCAAACAATGGGTCACAGATGAAATTAGACAAGAAATTCAATAATGTCTACAATGCAATGAAAATTCAAGCACAACTTATTGTAATTTATGGGATACGATGAAAGCAGTTCTCAGAGGGAAATTCATAGCTGTGAACTCACACATTAGGACAACAGAACGGGAAAACATAAATAACCTAATACTGCACCTCTGACAACTAGAAAAAGGAAGAGCAAACCAAACCCAGAGGCCAAAGACGAGGGGAAACCATAAAGATTAGAGCAGAAATTAATTCAATAGGACAAAGAAAACAATTCAAAGAATTAAAAAAGCAAAAACCTGATTGTTTGAAAGATTAAATAAAATCGATAAGCCCCTAGCTAATCTCATCAAAAAGAGGAAAGCAAAATTCAAATACAAGCAATAAGGAATGAGAAGGGTGTAATTACCACAGACTCAGTGGAAATTAAGAAGATTATCAATAGCTACTTTGAGAATCTTTACTCTCACAGAATAGAAGACACAGAAGAAATGGACAGAATCCTAGAAAAGTACAAATTA
>NW_004524648.1:11693145-11700315 GCF_000260255.1 Octodon degus | reverse complement strand
GAATAGGTAAAGAAGAACTTAAATTATCATTATTTGCAGATGACATGATACTTTACTTGGAAGACCCAAAAAACTCTACCAAGAAGCTATTAGAATTAACACAGAAATTCAATAGCATAGCAGAATACAAAGTCAATACCCAAAAGTCAATAGCATTCCTCTACACAGATGACAAACACACTAAGAGGGAAATTATATAAACAATACCTTTTACGATAGCACCGAGTAAAATGAAACACTTTGGAATTCATCTGACAAAAGAAGTCAAAGACCTTTTTAAGGAAAATTACAGTACTCTTAAAAAAGAGATCCTAGAGGATTGCAGAAAATGGAAAGATATTCCCTGCTCCTGGATAGGAAGAACCAACATTGTGAAGATGCCCATACTCCCAAAATTGCTGTACAGATTTAATGCAATCTCTATCAAACTACCACCAACATACCTCACAGAGATAGAGAAATTAATCCTAAAATTTATTTGAAAGCAGAAAAAACCTGGAATAACAAAGGCAATCCTGAGCAATAAAGACAGGCAGGAGGCATTACAATTCCTGACTTGAAATTATACTACAAGGCTACTGTGATAAAATCAGCATGCTACTGGCAACAAAATAGACCTGAGGATCAATGGAATAGATTAGAAGACACTGAAGCCCCTACGAACACACTCAGTCACCATGTCTTTGACAAAGGGACCAGACATCCTCACTGGAAGAAAGATAGCCTCTTTAACAAATGGTGCTGGAAAAACTGGCTCTTTACGTGCCAAAAATTAAAACTTGACCCAGGTCTATCACCACGCACTAAGCTAAAGTCAAAATGGATTAAAGATCTAAACATTAAAACAGAAAAACTAAATCTCCTGGAAGAGAAAGTAGGAGGAACTCTTGAAGACATAGGGGTAGGCAAAGAGTTCATGAAAAAAAGTCAAATCGCAGGGGAAACACTTGAAGCAATTAACAACTGGGATCTACTCTTATTGAGAAATTTTTTTCACGTCAAAAGAAATTACCGCCAAATTGAAAAGATGACCCATAAATTTGGAAAAATTCATGACAAATAAGTATTCAGACAAAGGTCTGCTCTCTAGAATTTATAAAGAACTGAAAAACACTAGGGCCCCAAAATTTAAAGACCCAATCCAGAAGTAGACATCCGAGATGAACACACACTTCTCAGAGGATGAAATTAAAGAAGCGAATAAATATATGAAAAAATGCTCCACATCACTAGCCATCAATGACATGCAAATTAAAACAACACTGAGATAACATCTCACTCCAGAAAGAGTGGCTATCATAAAGTAATCAACCAATAACAAATGCTCGAGAGGCTGTGGGGAAAAAGGAAACCTGCTCCACTGCTGGTGGGAATGTAGACTGTTGCAACCATTATGGAAATCAGTGTGGAGACTCTTTAGAAAACTTGGACTGGAAATCTCATTTAATTCAGCTATTCCTCTACTGGGAATTTTCCTGGATGATCTGAAAACATTATATCATCGTGATATATGTGTGCCTATGTTTATAGCAGCACAATTTGTGATAGCCATATCTTGGAAACAGCAATGATGCCCATCACCTGAGAAATAGGTGACAAAGATGTGGTATTTTTATACATTGGAATATTTCTCGGGTATAAAGAATGATAAACTCAAAGCCTTCATATTTATGTGGATGCCATTTAAAGATATACTCATAAGTGAAATAAACCAGACACACATGGATAAATATCATATAGTTTCCCTAGTATAATAACTCTAAAGAAGAAATACAAATAGAAAGGTATAATACAACTAAAAGGAAAGCAAGTTCTTGATGACAAGACAATGAAAAGAGAGCAAGCAGAAGAGCTAGGAAGCATGACAGGGGCAAGCGATATAGTTATCTGTAGAAGATTGGCAAGGCAATGATTCTGAGAATCTTCAGAAGCATTTTGAATCAAGCAGTTAACTGGAATGATTCTCACCCTGACTAGCTATATATACAAACACCTGTGAACTATGCAACTGCACTGAAGATGGCAATTTGTAATAGTAGATTCATGCTTGGAGTGCCTGTCATTCTGGTCTTCTGAATACGGGCTGCTTGTCATGACATGCCAGTTGCTGCCATGCTGTCTCTCAGATAGATGACTGTTCAAAAAGAGGGGTGTGGTGAATGATGGCAGGAGACAGCAAAAGGAATGTTGTGGGACTGTCTGCTTCAACATTGTATATGGTTAGATTTTTGGACTTATGTGTAAACATAAGAATTATGTAATTCTTTCTGCCTATTTTTAAAATATATCTTAATTTTTAAATGTTTTTTATCATATTCTGTAGGGACTTAAAGTTCAGCATATCAATACCTGATGAAAAATACCTGCTCCATATTATGCCTGAGATGTTTGATATTCAGGCAGATAGTGAGGTTAAGCTTAACAGCCTAGGTTGGATGGTAATAACAATAAGCTTCTCTTCTGGTGGGTTAACAACCTAAGTTTGCAGACCAAAATTAGAGAAAAAGGAGGGCTGCAAGGAAAGCCAACATTTTGGCCCTATCCATCCAAGGTCTATTAAGACTCAGGACATATGAGAACTTGTACTGTAACATCATGTAACTCGGTAGTGTCCCAAATTTTCTGACCAAGGAGATATGGGGCCAAAGGGGAAAGTGATCAGTGATGTAGAGTGTGCCTAAGGAGAGTCACATGGAGAGAAAACATTCTCTCAGGCTTTCACAGACAGCATATTGACCAAGCAATGGCCGTGACTCATCCACATGGCTGACACTAACAAAAGGTCTACAATCTGAGGTACAGGATCTCAGGATAAATCCTGAGGGGATTTCACTGACCTAATCAGACCCAAAAGCTACAACTCTTGTTGCATAGGTCCTGCTGTACCTTGGTCTTAACCATCAAGCACAAAAGTATAAAAACGAAGTATAAGAAGTAAAGCCGTGGTGTGATGTTGAGCTGTAGGGGACTCTTGTCAATAATTTCTGACATCGCCAGTCAAGCAGAACACCCAATACTATTATGGACTACTGGAGTCTTTTATAATATTTTGCTGAGTTAACACACCTATAATATTCAAATGATGGAACTAAACAAAAAAGGGTATACAGATGAATGTCCATTTTGTATCTATGTATTCAAAGTGGTTAGGATAGATATATAGTGACATTCTCTTAATGAATAGAATGATTTGTTCTAATGGTGTTTGTAAATAGGATATCATGTCTGCATCTTGTACAGCAAATAACCACTAGGAAGAATGTATGCAATGTGTTAATTATTGAAACTGTCATACTAATTTGATTTGAAACTGTCTCATTGCTATGTGTCTCTCAATAAACTTATAGAAAATAAAATAAAATTAATAAAAAATAGAAAAGAAAACTATAGGGCTGGGGAGATGGCTCAGTGGTCTAAAGCACCTACTTAGAACAAGCTTAGCAAAGCGCAGGGACCGCGGTTCAATCCCCCAGCACCACATGCCAGCCAGCCCCGCCCCCTGGTGGGCTGAGCTGGCCACACACACACACACTCTAAATAAATAAATAAATAAATAAACTTTTTAAAAAAAAGAAAGAAAACTATAGTACTCTGAAAAATGAGATCATAGAGGATTTCACAAAACGGAAAGATATTCCCTGTTCCTGAATAGGAAGAACCAACCTTGTGAAGATGGCCATACACCCAAAATAGTTATACAACTGTGCAGCTCTGGTCTTTCACCACAGCAACCATCAAAGAATAGTAGCCATGGTCCCTCGCTATCCCATGGCCAGGGGCCTCAACAAGGCCCACAAGGTGACTAAGAACATGAGCACACCGAGGCATAGCTGCCATCACAGATAATTCACCAAACACACCAAGTTCTTGTGGGACATGGTCTGGGAGTTGTGTGGCTTTTCCCCCTACCAGCAGTGTGCATGGAGCTGCTCAAGGTCTCCACGGACAAGCGTGTCCTCAAGTTCATCAAGAAAATTTTGGGGACACACATCCATGCTGAAAGGAAGTGTGAGGAGCTGAGCAACATACTGGCCTCCACTGAGGAAGGCAGCTGCCAAGAAGGACTGAGCTCCTGAAATAAAGCTTTGCAGAAATTTAAAAAAAATTGTTATACAAATTTAATACAATCTCTATCAAAATACCACTAACATACCTCAAAGACCTAGAGAAATTATTCCTAAAATTTATTTAAAACCAGAAAATTCCTACAATAGCAAAGGCAATCCTGAGCAACAAAGCCAAGGCAGGAGGCATTACAATTCCTGGGTTCAAATTATACTACAAAGCTTCTGTAATAAAATCAGCATGATATTGTAAAAAATGTAGATCTCAGTATCAATGGAATAGACTAGAAGATGCAGATGCAAGTACAAACACATTCAGCCATCAAATCTTTGACAAAGTGGTCAAACATGCTTACCGGAAGAAAGATAGTCTCTTTAACAAATGGTGCTGGAAAAACTAGCTCTCTAGATGCTGAAAAGTAAAACTTGACCCAGGTCTATCACCATGCATTAAACTAAAGTTAAAATGGATCAAATATCTAAACATTAAAACAGAAACAATAAATCTTCTGAAAGAGAGAGTAAGAGGAACTCTTGAAGACATAGGGGTAGGCAAACAGTTCATGAACAAAAATCAAACTGCACTGGAAATATTTGAAAGAATCAAAAACTGGGACCTCCTCTTATTGAGAAGTTTTTGCACATCAAAAGAAATTACCAACAGAGTGAAAAGGCAACCCATAAATTTGGAAAAAATCTTAACTAATAAGCACTCAGACATAGGTCTTCTATCTAGAATTTATAAAGAAGTAAAAAACATTAGGGCCCCAAAATTTAAAGACCCATTCCAAAAATGGGCATCTGAGATGAACACTTGCTTCTCTTCTCAGAGGAAGAAATTAAAGAAGTAAATAAATACATGAAAGAATGCTCCACATCACTGGTCATTCATGAAATGCAAATTAAAACAACACTGAGATACCATCTAACCCCAGAAAGAAGGGCTATCATAAAGAAATCAACCAACAACAATTGTTGGAGAAGCTGCCAGGGAAAAATCAACCCTTCTCCACTGCTGGTGGGAATGTAGACTGGTGAAACCATTATAGAAATCGGTGTGGAGACTCCTCAAAAACTAGGACTGGAAATCCCATTCAGTCCAGCTATCTCCCTTCTGGGAATTTTCCCAAAAGAACTGAAAATATCACATCATAATGATATATGTGCACCTATGTTTATAGCAGCACAACTCGTGATAGCCAAATTTTGGAAACCCCATCACCTGAGACATGGATGAAAACAATGTGGTATTTGTATACAATGGAGTATTACTCAGCTATAAAGAAAAATAACCTCAAAGCCTTCAGGTATAAGTGGATGCCACTTGAAGACATACTCATAAGTGAAATAAATCAGACCCATATGTGTAAATATTATATTGTCTGCCTAGTGTGAGAAGTCAAAATAAGAAGTAAAACTTGAAAGCTATAACACAGTTAAATGGAAATCGATAATTTAAGGATTAAACAAAGAAGAGCGTAAAAGGAGAAAAGATAGGAAATATGACAGGGGCGAAACCATGCATTTGTATGAACAAGATGGTTAAGGCAATGGTCCTATAACTCTCCGTCAGGATTTTGAAAATGGCAGTTGATGGGGAGAGTTCTCACCCCAACTCACTATATGTGCTGATGTCTGTCAACTGAGCAACTGAACTGAGGATAGCGATGTGTAATACTAAAATCATGCTTGAGGGGCTGGCGAGATGGCTCAGTGGTCTAAAGCACCTACTTAGAACAAGCTTAGCAAAGCACAGGGAGCGCAGTTCAAACCCCCAGCACCACATGCCAGCCAGCCCCGCCTCCTGGTGGACTGAGCTGGCCCCACACACACACACACATACACACACACACACACACACACAAGTAAATAAATAAATTTTTTTAAAAAATTTAAAATCATGCTTGAAATGCCTGTCATTTTGGTCTTCTAAGTGCATACTGCTTCTAATGCCATATCAATTGTTGCTATACTCTCTTTAAAGTAAATGCCTGTAAAGAAAAAAGGCAAAAAAAAAAGAAAGAGACAAGAAAAAATGTCATAAGATTGTCCTGCTACAATGTTGTATATGATTTGATTTCTAAATTTCTGTAAAAGTGTGTAATTTTTTTCACATTCTATAAGGATGTGAAATTTACAATATCGAGACTTGGTGTGGTGGCATGCGCCTATAATTCCAGCTTTTGGAAGACTGTAAACAGGCAGATCACTATGAGTCCAATCTAGTAATGAGACCCTGAACACGCTGTAGACTCTCCCCTAAATACAATAATAAATAAATAAATAAATAAATAAATACATAAATACATAAATACATAAATACATAAATAAAATTTAGAATACCCATGGGTGCTGGGAAATAGCAGTTTCATGTTATGTCTAAGGCATATGATATTCAGACAGACAATGATGCTAAGTTCAACCGCCTCTGTTGCAGGATAATAATATCATTAAGCTTCTCTTCTGGATGCTTAACAATTAAAGTTTACAGACCAAAAATTAGAGAAAAAGAAGGGCTACAATATTGCAAGTACTTTGACCCTAGCCCTTCAAGGTCAAGGAGGGTTCAGGACACAAGAGAACCTGTGCTGTGACATCCTGTAACTCAGTGGTATCCCAAATTTTCTGATCAAGGAGATTATGGGGCCACAGAGCAAAGTGATTGATGATGTATAGTGTGCCTAAGGAGAGTCACTTAGTGAGAAAAAAGTCCTCTCAGGCTTTCACAGAGAGCAAATTAGTCAACCAATGGCCATGACACATCAAGATGGCTGACACTGACCAAAGATCTACAAGCTGCTGTGCATGGCTTCAGTGTAAATCCTGGGGGGATTTTACTGACCTTGACAGACACAAAAGCTACATTTTTACTTATATAGGTCTTGCTTTAACTTGGTCTTAACCATCCAGCAGAAAACTATAACCATGAGTTATAAAAAGTAGTGCCATATGGGGCTGGTGAGATGGCTCAGTGGTCTAAAGCACCTACTTAGAACAAGCTTAGCAAAGCCCAGGGACCATTGTTCAATCCCCCAGCACCACATGCCAGCCAGCCCTGCCCCCTGGTGGGCTGAGCTGGCCACACACACACACACACACACACACA
>NW_004524648.1:11691126-11692691 GCF_000260255.1 Octodon degus | reverse complement strand
AAAAAAAAAATAGGATAGATATACAGCTATCTTCTATTAGTTCAATAAGGAGAAAGTTCTATACTAATATTGTCTAGACAAGATATTATGTCTACATCTTGTCCTCTGACTACTATGAAGATAACAACATGCAATACCTTAATTATTGTAACTGTGTTAATAACCTCTTTTGAAATTCTTTCACTGCTTTTTTTCTTCTTAAAATGAATAAAAAAATTTTAAAAATATATAGTAATCCACATTGTCAGGTATAGTCACAGCAATGGCCCCACTGCTGGTATCAAATTTTGTCTGTTATTTTTTACTCATTGCTGGGACAAAATACCCAACACCCAAAAGTTAACAAAATAAAGGTTTGTTTAGCTCACTGTTAGTGAACATGTTAGTCTATATTTGGCTGGCCCGAGGGCAGAAGGCAGCAGTTCATGGTGATGGAGAACAGGGAAGACCAAAGGAAAAAGCAGCAGTTGCAGGATCTATCAAGCCTCTCTCCCTTCCTTTCACACTGAATATAAAGGCTGCAGCATCACCCTGAAAATCAGAGCTCCTTCAAATTTGTGACCCTAATCTACTAAGTTTGGTGTCTTATAAGAACAAATGCCAGAGAGCCTGCCCGCTCCCCGTGTACACAACTAGAGGTCACGGAAGAACACAGTGCGTTGGCAGCTGTGTACAACCTTCCCAAAATGAATTTGAAAATACAATATGCATGATGCTCACACCCTCATCTTAGAACTCCCAGTCACAAAGCTGTGAGAAAACTGGGTGTGTTGGTGCACACCTGTAATCCCAGCATTCAGGAGGCTGAGGAAGGATGACTGTGAGTTTGAGGTCTGCCTAGGTACATAGCAAGTTGAAGCCCAGCCTGAGTTATATAGTGAGACCCTGTCTTAAAGTTATAATTACAAAAAAGAACTACGACCACCCACTGAAGGTGAATGGACCACAAAGAAGCTTCCACCATTGTACCCTGGTACTATACTGGGCTATTTTGCTGAATTCAAGTACCTACAATATTTGAACTGGCATCAAGTATGAAGAAGTCCTTTAAAGACTTCTCCAAATACAGCTTCTCTAACCACAACAGAATGTGCTGATCTCTGACAAAACAGATGTGTATCCCCCTCTCTCAAGCCCTATAAGTATCACCATGTCTGTTCATTAATATTGAATTTTGTGTCATTTGTTACACACCTATACTAACTGGGACAATGCTCTATGTATTCTGTTGGCTTTTTTTTTCTTTCTTTTTTTTTTCTTTCTTTTTTTTCCAGAACTGGGGATTGAACTCAAGCCCTTGCGCTTGCCAGGCAAGTGCTTATTCTACTGAGCCATCTCCCCAGCCCTTCCATTGGCTTTTTGCATTTTACCATCAGCAGTGCATCCCTTAGATGCATAATCATCAGGAGGAAACGGACACAACTTCTAACCAAGTGAAATCTGCTGGAAGCCAAACTGGGTTAGCCACAGTGTCTCCCAGGTCTTCTTTCTCAAAGTCCTTCCCAAAATTTGATGCTTCCACAGATTGTCCTTCTTTTCAATGACTCAACTCCTAGGAGCATCAT
>NW_004524648.1:11689033-11690266 GCF_000260255.1 Octodon degus | reverse complement strand
TTTACATTTACTTTTCAGGTATTAAACTTAGTATTTTAAATGGCAATTACCTAAATTATAAACTTTCAGAACAAAAGTGAGCTCATTATTACTAAGTATAAATACAGTGGCAGAAGACTTCTTAAAAAGTGAATTAGTGTGTATATATATTTCTCTTTTCTAAAGTTCCTATAAAGGGGAAGAAATTTTAAATAGTATCTTTTTTTTAAAAAATCTCTTTTTAGGGAGATGGCTCAGTGGAATAAGTGCTTCCCTGGCAAGCACATGGTTCTGAGTTCAATCCCCGGTTCTGCCAAAAAAAAAAAAAAAAGCCCAACAAAATTCAAATTTTGGGCTGGTGAGATGGCTCAGTGGTCTAAAGCACCTACTTAGAACCAGCTAAGCTAAGCAGGGATGGCGGTTCAATCCCCCAGCACCACATGCCAGCCAGCCCCGCCCCCCTGGTGGGCTGAGCTGGCCACACACAAAATAAATTAAAAAAAAAATTGTTTTTAAAATCTCTTCTTTTGAGCTGGAGTGTATCTCCAAAGTGGCCTTGTGCTTCTTGCTCTAGCAGAAAAACAGCAACAGAATTTTCCTTCCTTTTCACCCATAATGCAGATGCTTCTCACTGCTGGGTTTATTGAGCCAGCAAATGGACTAATTTTCTCATCACAAAGATTTTCAAAAAAGACAACCACAGAACTATCTTCCAAAACTCTACTCAGAGAAGCCAGAGAGATAGCTCAGCAGCATAGGTGCCTGCCTAGCAAGCACAAGGTCCTAAATTCAATCCTTGCAACCACAAAAAACAAAACAATCCTTGACTGACAGCCCTGTCAGACTATTCACCTTCTTGCAGAAGTAGAAAATCTGAGTTATAGGCCAATAAATAATTAGCATCAAAGAAACTTTTTATGTGTAAAATATCTTATTCTCATTACTCCCTTCTTCTAGATTATCAGTGTTTGGCAGAGTCTTCATGATTTTAATTTTGAGTTTTAGTTCCTAGATTAAAGAAAGTAATAAACAGTGTTTATTGGTCATATCTGTGGGGGTTTTGCTCAACTTTACAATTTAAAAACCCTTAGAATCAACAAGCTGCTCTTACAGGATCAGATCCTAGCACTTGGCCCTGCTGGCGTCCTGGACTGCTGGGGGCAGAAACCATCATGCTTCCTGCCTGCCCTGCTGTAGCTGGGTCCCCAACCATGATCCCCTCCCACTGCCCAGTCTTTAGCTCTTCCATGAGGG
>NW_004524648.1:11681440-11687223 GCF_000260255.1 Octodon degus | reverse complement strand
AGGATTTATCCTGGAGCCCTGTGCCACCTTTTGTAGATCCTTTTGTCAGTGTCTGACATGAGGATGAGTCACGGCCATTGCTTGACCAATTTGCTCTCTGTGAAAGCTTGAGAAAATGTTTTTTCTCTCCATGTGTGAGTCATGGTTCTTATAAGGAGAAATATCCTGCAGGGGGGCCTCTCTCACACCAGGCTAAGTAGGCTGGGTCTTCCCTTCCCCCTTCTCCTCCTGCCTGCTCCTCCCCTTTCCTGTACACACACTCACCCTGCTCCCACTGAACCTTGGCCATGTGTCTGCACTCCTTGAGATCTACCACATGCTGCATGCACAGAGAGGTTCCATCCACAGGCTGCAACCCAGCCTGGTGAATCCACACCGGGCTCTTAGGAACCCAGTCACAAGGAATAGCAGTGGCTTAAGCCCAGGCTGGGAGGTTTTTCCCTGGTAAGTGTCAGACTGCTCACATGAGGGGAAAATGGTCTTCCCCATTTGCACCAAACCCAGGTTGTATAATATGTTTTTCATAAAGTCCCCTGTGGTTCCAGGTTTTCCTGCTGTAGAATCCAGGGCTTATCACTTCCCAGTGGACTTAAAGTCACTTTCAATATGACATTCCTGGAGAAAGCCCAGGTCAGAGCTGGCTGCTCGTCCCAGTGAGCAGCTGATCCTGATCTCCCTCAGGTGGCTGCACAGGTCTCCTTAGTAGACAGCAAGGTGCCTTGAGATCTGGTATAAGTGGGCCTGTAAGATAGTGCTGTCTGCTCCAGTACTATTTCTGCGTTGCATATCAAACATCAGAATCAGATTCCTGGGCCTTTTAAATGTCTGGTCCCCACTCATATAGAGCAGCATGATGCTGACCTCCACACTGAGACCTGGGCCCTATCCTCTCTCCTGCTGAGAAGTAGGAATGTTGGACAACGCAAGCGTCCCCTCTCTGAGCTGAGCAGAGAAGGATGCATGTGTCAGAGAGGATCACCTAAGGCCAATGAAACTCCAGCCTGCCAGGAGGTGAAGTGTTTTAAAGGTTTTTTTGTAAGACAGTTTCTTGGCTGCTGCTTACTTGGAAATGGTTTTTTAAGGCAGATCTACTCATTCAGAAAGTTCAGGATTTCTCTCAGTGATGACGGCACCCTTTGCCCAACATCTGATATGATGTTTTCCATATCAGACTTCATTTTTGACCTTCCTGGAGTGCGAAGCATCTTTTCCTGCACTGGAGTTCCCAAGAGAAGGAGGGCTTTCTTCATAACGGCCATGGATTTCTTCAGACACTTGGTGAGCCCATCATGCTCAGAGGCTTGTAGCTTATGATTTTCCTTCCCAATCCTAAGCAGCAGTATCTATTGTAGAACAGCAGTTTTCTTCAGCTCCTGAAGTTCCCTTGATACTCTTTGGTCCCCACCCCACCCCCGCACACATGGTCTGGCTATGCAGTTCAGGCAGGCCTTGTGATCACTTTTTGTAGCCCCCAGGCTGGTCTGGAACTCTCAGTGGTCCTCTTCTCTCAACCTCCCAAATGCTGGGATTACAGGTATTTGCCACAATGCTCACTTCTGGATCTGGCACTGCATGTGGGGTCAAATCAAACTTAGGACCTTGTGTTTTCCAAGTAGGTGCTTATGTCCTGCGCTATCTCCCCAGCCCCGAGCGTCCTTTTCTTTACCTCTCATACAGGGCCCAAGGACCCATCTTCACACACTGGCTCCAAGGAGATCACAAGAAGCTCTCCTCCTCCTCAGTGATCTTCAGGCTGCTGGGAGAGCCGCACAGCTTCTGCAGGGTTACCCCTCTAGGAACATCTACTGCACACCCTGGGTGCCATTAATCTTCACAGGTAGAAAACAGGATTCTTTTTAATCCTGCTTTGGATTCAAAGTCCTGTGGGGGTTCACAAGGTCTTATTCCAATCCATAATATCCAGGCCTTTTAGAAAATTTGGCACAAAGAAGGAAAAAGGAATTTATTTCTGCAGAGAATAATGGTATAAAATGCTGTGCAGCACAGCACTCTGAATTCCTTCTCCACTGGAGTTAGGTTTTAGATGTTTAAAAAAGGACGTGGAGGGGGCTGGGGAGATGGCTCAGTGGAATAAGCGCTTGCCACGTAATGGTCTAAGTTCAACCCCAGGTTCTGCAAAAAAAAAAAAAAAAAGAAAAAAGAAAAAAAAGAAAGTGGAGGTCACAGGCCAGGGAGCAGGAGCAGGCAGCCCTTCGACCCCACAAAGAGGGGCCCACATTCCCTTCCTTCCCTTTTCCAGTTGCCTTCACACTCCCTCAGCAACATTGCACAAGATTTTTTGCAGAGATTTCTGGAAGCCCCTGAGCAGGGTGGGGCCTGGCACTGCACAGGAAGCTGACTCATAGTGCAGGCTGGGCTGCTGAAGGCCTGCTGGGGTGCAGGCGGAGCAGACTGTGCTGAGGGACAGCTCATGCCTGAAGCCTGGAAGGAGCTCTGGGAGACGGGCAAGGCTTCCTTGTTGCCCATGGATGGCTCTTTTCTGGTGCTCCTTACTGTGCTAGACACAGGCCTCTAGCTTTGTAACCTTGGGACAAGATAGATTTTCAAGACTCTGTTAAAGACCTCTCTGCTCTGTGTTTCAGCCTATCTGTCTGAAAGGAAGGGCACCGGTTGGTGACTGACTACCATTCTCTGCTGAAGTCTGTGGTGTCTGCTGTGTGTCTCCATCAGGGATGTGCTGTCTTCTTTTTCTCTTAACATCTCAGAAAATAAATCATTCCTTATTTTTGCTGCTCATTTCTTAATTTTCGATTTCTGCACCTCCCCCCAACAGTTGCCCACTGCTCTGGATTAGTGAAAGTTCCCCAGGTGCTTTTGGAGAGCCAATTAGATCTTGGAGAATTAATTCTCCTGTCCTCTGCAGAGATTGTGCCAGTTCTGGGAGAGGCACGACTCGCCCAGCTTCATGGCGTTGCAGGTATGTGTTGCACAGGGGCCGCCACAAAGCCTTCTTCAGGATCTCCATGGTTTCATCCACCAGAGTTCAGTTTATGCACCACAACACATGACAGACAACTAAACACTACAAGACCAAAGATGCCAAGGCTATGTTTTGGAATCTGGACCTATGAGGGAAACTCCAGATTGCCCAGTCAGCCCTGCAGAGTGCAGGTCGATTTTCTTTCATTCTTTTTTTTTTTTTAACTGGGCGTTGAACTCAGGCTCTTGCACTTGCCAGGGAAGCACTTATTCTACTGAGCCATCTCCCCGGCCCCCAACTGGTCAATTTTCCTCAGTACCTTTGGCTGCACCATATGGTGTCCATGGATCAAGCACTTCTCCAGGTGTCCAGATCGTTTTTTCTGGAAGGCCTTGAAAACACTGCACCTGCGCACCCTGCCACGGATCTGGAACTCCCTCTCCGCAAGCCAGGCAGAGAGGCCTAGGACTGGGGCCCAGACCCACAGGTTGGTGCCTCCACATGGGTCAGACACTCTCGAGAAGGGACACCTCCCATTGGCAGTCCATTGGGCAAGCACACGAATTCAGAGAGCACATCTGACCTGGTTCACATGGAGCAGGGCCCACAGGACCTTCCTCACTTTCACAGTGCTGTGACTTGCTGGCTGCAGAACACACTGGGAACCTCTTAGGGAGTGCTGTTGGCAGCCCACCTTCCTCCTGGAGAGCGGTCTTCCAGTTCTGTCAGCTGAAGCTGCTGCTTTCAGTCACTGTCATTTCATGCAAGCCTTTGAACACAAAACAGAAACTCCTGGGTGGACAGCATCCTCCTTAATCAGACACGCACAATAACATGGGTCATCACTGTTGTGAATTCCTTTATGAATGGGCTGCATGGAAGATACTGCTGCTGACCCCTCCCCGGGTCGTGTTTGCTTCTCGGTCTGGGGAGAGAAACCCAAAATCAGACTTGCTGTGAGGCGGTTTCCTGACCCAGGAGCAAAACCACTAAAACCCAAAGCAGCTGGGGCCCATGTAAGCAAGCAGGAGCAAAGAGCCCAGCATAACCAAAATTTCTTTTTTTGTTGTTTGTTTTTTTGGTGGAACCGGGGATTAAACTCAGATCCTTGCACTTGCCAAGGAAGCACTTACTCCACTGAGCCATCTCCCGGGTTCCAACCAAAGTTTCTTTACCGCTTTTGGTTCTTTGCTGCCATCCTCCCGGGGCTCACCAAAACCTTGCTACTGGTTTTCTATTTCCACCACCAAACTATCGATTTACAAGCTTCTGCTGTATGCTCTGCAGAGGGTGAAAGTACAAGGGAAGCGCTAGCCCACTCTGCCCCGCCTCTTCTTCCTGCTTAGTACCTGAAGGCCCTCGGAGCAGCAATAGGCACCTGGGCCTCAGCAGCTGGGCTAACACAGCAACAATAGTCAGGGACTGAAGGGAGTTTCAGGTCTCCCGCCTGACAGGGGGGACAGAGACCGGGGCTGGAAGGAGCTGCAGCACAGAGTCCAGGAGTGAGGCGCAGCTCGGGACATCCCACCCGGATCTCTTGCCCCTCCTCCCGCCTGCTGTCGCCTGCACAAGGACAGGACCTGGAACCAGGGAATAGCGATGGCTGCTGCAGTGGGGGTCCGCCGGCCCCCTTTCACCCCTACCCATCCGATTTTTGGAAGTTTTTAAGGAACAGATTCCAATTTCTCAGTGAGGACGTGGTTCCTTTTAGGCAAATGTCAGGAATTTCTTTGTGCCTGAGCCACTGGCTATGTTCTCTGGTGGTCCTTGCAATGTCTGCGTGGTATGAAATGATAATCCCTGTTTTCAGATCCCTGATCTTTCTGTGGTCTCTTTCCTTGCAGTCCTGCTAAAGGTTTACCAATTCTATTGCCCTTTTACATGAAATAGGTCTTAGTTTGATTTTTCTGTTATCTTGCTTTAGCATCAATGATTTTTGCTCCTATCTTTATTTCTCTCCTTCAGAATTTTCTGGGCTGATTTTGTGCTCTATTTTTTTCTCTATGCTTGAGGTACGAGCTTAAACGCTACTCTTTTTTCGTTGTATTAGTTTCTTATTGCTGCTACCATAAATCATTAAAACTCCTGATATCGGGAAAAAAAGCTCCTAACCAGAAATATATCTAGTAAACGTTTCTGTTCTCTAAAATGGAAAAATGAAGCTTAGAAACCATGGAGATTAAGAGGAGAACGTATTTATTTGAGGAAAGAAACCTTCTGTCTGAGAGAAGGACAGAGGGGACCTGAGTGGGTTGCCAAGGAAACTATCTTTCCTAGGGGTATTTATAGAGCAAATCAATGACTTGGGTGGAAGGTAGAAAACTTGGACGATCACAAGGTGGACATGAGGTGGGATAAAACTATGGCCAGCCATGAAGATGACAAGCAGAATTGCTCACGTCATAGGGGATCAAAAGAGGAAGCCTCTCCTCACACAGCAGGAAAGCATGAATGCACAACAGGGGCTTTCTCTGCAGGGAGCTGTCAGTGACTCACTGTGGTTTGTTTTTTTTTTTCAAATGTAAAATTTTTATCAGATGTTAAAGCTTTTGCAAAAACCACACATCCTACTTCAGCTTTATTGCACAATATCTATAAGAAAATATTAATTTTTAAATTAGAAAACATAAAAATGCTTTCAGTATAGAAGAGACAATCTGATTTTAAAGACAATACTCTATAAGAATGTCTACCCAGAAAATAACAAACTTTCACAGGATACCAAGCTGGACAGATGCTTCAGCCAATCTGTTACAAAGCTCTTTTTAACACCAGTCCAGATACTTAATTGAAACTCTATCATCATTCTTCATTAGAAATCTAGACACCACTCAAGGTGGTT
>NW_004524648.1:11678814-11679691 GCF_000260255.1 Octodon degus | reverse complement strand
CCGAGCGTCAGGCGCCAACGCGGCAGCCCTCACTATGGTTTTCACAAGGTGGTAGAGACCTGGTTAGAATATCAGTCCCTGATGTTTACCTTTAGCAACAAGGGTAATTTGATTTTATCTTTTATCTTTAGGTCTGGCCACAGCTGGAGGTGTCTGTCTGCGTCTCCCACAATTTCCAGGTATCTCCTCTTCTGACACTGAAAGCCTATCTCACTGCCTAGAATATGTCTAACTCAGTTGCCTGCAACACTGATGTTCACAGGCAGCGTGTTCTGCCTCACGACTGAATAGTGAATAGCTCTATGGCCTTACCACCCTAAATGTACCCGATCCCTCTGAATAGTGAATAGCTTTTTGTTTTTCATTTTGTGATGGGATATGCTTGGTAAGGAAACCATGCAAAAGTAGCAGGATCCCTCTTAATGTTTTGATACTCAACTTAACACTTAGCATTGTACAGGTGTCAGACTATGTGTTCAGCCACTCTTCGTATACCACAGTTATCACCACTCCTCAAGTGACTTGATCCTCTTCTGCACCTTTCTCATCTGACAAATTCCTCTCACTTACCGTGAACCCCACAGGGCGACCTTCTGCACAGATTACTCACAGTGACCTGGTCTTTTCCACTGCAAGACTGCAGAGCGAAGGGCTCAAGGATATCTTGTCTTCAACCATTTAGAAAGAAAACACAATCTCTGAGCTCTACCAGTCTTTTTTTTCCCAAAGTTTTATTGATAAACAGATAACAATGAGACAGTTTCAAATCAAATCGGAAGTACAGTTTCAACAAATACTACACTGCATATATTCTTCTTAATGGTTAATTGCTGTACAAGATGCGGACTTGTGATCCTATTTACAAACACCATTAGAA
>NW_004524648.1:11671230-11678144 GCF_000260255.1 Octodon degus | reverse complement strand
AGCTTAACCTCACTATCTCACTACATTTCAAACATCTTAGGCATAATAAGGAACAGGTATTTTTCATCAAGTATTGATATGTTGAACTTTAAGTCCTTACATAATATGATAAAAAACATTTAAAATTAGATTATATTTTAAAAATAGGATAAAGAATTCTATGCTTCTCATGTTTGCACTCTACCAGTCTTGGCAAAAGAAAGGCTGGGTACCCAAGGGTCAGAAATGGCAGGAAGGCAGTCTTCAATCCCATGTGAACATGGAGAATGTGGAAAGGGACACATCAATTGTGCCTCTTTTCTTGCAGAGAAAGGCCAGCAATACAGGTGGCTGGAAAGGGAGAAGGAATGAGGGATTGGAGGAAAGGGCAAGAGAGAGGAAAGAGGCAGAGTGGAGGACATAGGGCTTTAAAGCTGAGATAGTGTTTCCTTCTCTGAGGGGCATAGGGTGGTGGTATATCTTTTGTAGATTTGCAATGTTTCATATGAAAAAGATAAATATTTTTTTCTCTCATGGAAATCTATGTGTGATATCCTGGAATTTCCTAACAATTGGACACTTCCCTAGTTCTGGGAGCCCCGTCCCCCACAGGAACAACTACATTTAACCTCTTTGGAACCAACAGAGGCAATCATCCAGATCAGCTTTTGTTTCCTTGGCAGGGGAATGTAAGGCTCCGAGCAGTGACTAGATAATGTGTCTGTCTTTTGGGGACACGAGGTGCTCTAGTCTCTTTGGTTGAGTCTGTTCACCTCAGGTTCTCCCCACAGCATGACTAGGCTGGGATCCTAACCCTGACCAGTTGTTAGGGAGGGCCATGGCCCAATGCCTCTGGGACCACATTCCAGTCAGCTCTTAAGCTGGGAAAGTGGGAGCCTGGGCATCAGTACTGACCACATCTCCAGTGCATTCATTGTATTTCTGAGCACCAGGAAGAAGTTCTCTTTGTGCAAATGGGACCCATTTGCCCCAAAACCATAGCCCTCCTGTTTTGTCCTTCTCTGACTTCCAGATTTGACACAAAGGACAAAGGAAGGGCATAAGAGTGGTTCAGTTTCTTTAAGTTTACAGCAAAACAAACAAACAAACAAAACAAAACAAAAACCAATGATTTGCAATATGAACTTTCCCAAATTCTCCAAGTATTAATGTCACTGAAATTGCAATGCCTGATGAATATGGCACCTGAGCTTTCATTATGTGTAAACACAGAAGATTTGTTTTTCACTGACTTCCTTCCTGGTGACTGGGGATTAAGTTTCCAACACATGAACTTTGAGGGACACACGCAAACTACAGCCCCCTGTATCTCTGAGTGCCTCTCGATACAATACTATTACTCAACCTATACACCTTATGTGAAGTTTGGCAATCATTCTGCAAATGCCTTCATGCCCACAGAAATAAGATTCTTTTCTAAGACGCAAACTAGGATCAAGCATTGCACTGACCTTTCATTCCTTGTGTATCTCATTTAATCTGAAAGTGTTCCCCAGTGTACCATTGCTCTTGACTTTGTTGTTATTAAAAAGGACAGGTCTATCATTTTAAAGAATCCTTTCCCCTCTCCCTTTTTCCTTAGTCTCCTCTCTGTTAGTGCTTGATGGTAATACAGAGCAGGGATTTTCATTTGGGGAAACTGGATACATGCACATGACTTCTCTTGATTACTTTCAATCCTATTGCCTTCTCCATTACATATGATATTGACTTGGCTCCCTTGGGCAAGTGCTGTGTGCCAGACTGACCCACTGTATTGGCAAGTGCAAGGTCCTGAGTTCAAACCCCAGTACTCCCCCCACAAAGAAAAGACCCACTGTAAAGTTTCTACTTTGTCTTTTGCATTTATTGAATATCTTGTGGAAGTGTTTTTCTTTTCTTCAATCCTAATATCAGGGATATTCAAAAATTTAAAAGTATTTAACAGAGTTCAAAGGACTAATTATACTAATTATATTATTTGGGCCAGCAATGCAAAGCCAGTGGAAACTAGTAATAAAATGGTTACTACAAGCCAACATTTTGGCCCTAGTCTTCTAAGGTCAATTAAGACTCAGGACATATGAGAACTTGTACTGTAACATCATGTACCTCGGTAGTGTCCCAAATTTTCTGATCAAGAAGATTATGGGGCCAAAGAGGAAAGTGATCGATGATGTAGAGTGTGCCTAAGGAGAGTCACATGGGGAGAAGACACTCTCTCAGGCTTTCACAGAGAGCACATTGGCCAAGCAATGGCCTTGACTCATCCACATGGTTGCACTGATAAAGGTTCTACAATCTGAGGTACAGGATCTCAGGATAAATCCTGAGGGGATTTCACTGACCTTCTCAGACCAAAAAGCTACAACTCTTGTTGCATAGGTCCTGCTTTACCTTGGTCTTAACCATCCAGTAGAAAAGTATGAAGATGAAATATAGGAAATAAAGCCATGCTGTTAAGTTGAGCTGTGGGGGACTCAGGTCAATAATTTCTGATATTGCCAGTTAAACAGAAGACCCAATGCTATTATGGGCTACTGGACTCTTTTAGAATATTTTGCTGAGTTTACACACCTATAATATTCAATAACGGAACTTAGAAAAAATGGGGTATGCCTATGAATGTCCATTTTGTATCTGTGTATTCAAAGTGGTTAGGATAGATATATAGTTGCATCCTCTTAATGAATAGAATGATTTATTCTAATGGTGTTTGAAAATAGGATCACAAGTCCGCATCTTGTACAGCAATTAACCACTAAGAAGAAAATATGCAGTGTGTTAGTTATTGAAACTGTACTTCCGATTTGATTTGAAACTGTCTCATTGCTATCTGTTTATCAATAAAACTTTGAAAAAAAAGAAAAAAAGAAAGAAAAAAAACGGTAACTACAAAAACTTCTCTTTAGGGGAAATTTAAACAACTATGTTCAATCTATGGACCAAAGCAGCCATTCTATGATATTCGATGGATCAATAGAGCTTTCTTCATAACTATCAAACCCAGTTCTAACAAGCAGGATGAAAGAAAACAGAATTTCAGGCTCCCACAAACTCTCCCCAACAACAGAAAAAGAGGAAACATTCCCCAATCTTATGAAACCAACCTAATCTCTGACAGGAAACTTGCAAGTTATTACCATTCAAACATTCTGAAAAAGTTCTGGCCTAGCAAATTGTATCCAACAACCTGTAAATATGAAAACACATCATACGTAAGGTGGTTTAACTCAAGAATTCAACGTTGCTTTTAGCATCTTCAAATTATTCAAGATACACCTGCCTTAGCAATGCTCCGACAGAAGCAGTGCTCTCTACCCCCAACTCTAGCTGGGCAGGGCATGGCCTTGGAAATAACCTGTCTGAGCCCTCAGACTGACCCCAGGCTCTGGAGGCCTTTCCCAGGGTGCCTCACCCAGAAGGCCCCTGGACACCAGGAAGATGGCCTCTGCCCTGCAAGTGCACCCCAACTACTCCCAGGACTAGGAGGCTACTGTGCACCTCAGATTCACCTGGACCTCAGTGCCTCTGACGCCTATTTTCACCCCGATGATGTGGCGTGTGTGTGTGTGTGTGTGTGTGTGTGTGTGTGTGTGTTACAGTCCTTTATTTAGAAAAAGATAAAAGGTATTTTTCTTTTAAATGGCACACTAGTAAGACATACTAGATATATTTACACACCAAATAGGGAATAAATATACATTGATGGGGAAACAATTACCCACTTATTTATTTTGCACTTCCACTCTTCATCTTCTGTTTCAATTTTCTTTGCCATCTGTAAATCTTTTTTTTTCCCTCGCTTTAAAATCAACTTTTGGCTCTGGTTTTACCCACTGGATTTCTACTGGTTTGTCCTCAGCTGGTATAACAAAAACATCTTCAGTAGGATCGTGTGGAAGAACAGTCTTTGACTCTTTCTTTCCCAGTTTCTGCACATCTTTCACTTGCTGATTCTCTCTGTATTTTGCAGCTGTGATGGATCTTATGACCCACTTGGTGATTGGTAGTAAGGATTTTCGTACGAAGTTGGTCCTCCAAAACTTCCCTAAAAAACCTTTATCAGATTTAAGACAAAACAAGTTCCTATTTCTGCAAGTTGAGCATCTTCATCTATGATCTGGAAGTTCTGAAACCATATCCTATTATCCAAAATGGTTAAAGTAAATACATGGTCCACAAATAGCTGGCTTTTGGGACGATACCATACTGTACTAAAAATCTGAATTAAGAGTTCTTTTAACAAAGCATAATGTGACAATTCATCAAAAGCAGGGTCGGGCCAGGGAGATGGCTCAGTGGAATAAGCGCTTCCTTGGCAAGCGCAAGGGCCTGAGTTCAAACCCCGGCTCCGCAAAAAAAAAAAAAAAGGGTCAAAATATAAAAGTGACCTAGAACCTTTCAAATAGTTTCCAGTCATCTTTAATTCAGCTAGGGTGAGAATATTTTGAACAAGAGGGCCCATACAGTGAATTTGAAAGCCACGTATACAGATCTTGTTTTTTCTTAGCTTCAAAGTAGATGCATTTATTGCAGTTTTTCATTTCACAGACCTCTTTTTTTTTTTTTTTCTTTTTTCCAGAACTGAGGATTGAACTCGGGCCTTTGCGCTTGCCAGGGAAGTGCCTATTCTACTGAGTCATCTCCCTGGCCCCCTCACAGACCTCATTAATCACAAATAATTTATCTTTACGATCCATTTTAGTATCTGCTTTAGAATGAGGCATCAAGGTTCTCAAGTCCTGCATTAAATGTCTTGTTCTGAAATTTATCCCTCTTCAAGAAAAGATGAGAATCCATTCCTTATTTTTCCACTTGCCCTTGGAAACATGGCCTGGGATACGGGCTCTTTCAGCTTCCTCTATCTCTTCTGCCATAGCCTATGACTTAACTGGAGGCCCACCATCTTCCTCTTCTTTTTGGCTTCGTCACCCAAAACTGCAAGTCCCCACAACACTTCCTCTTGTCCACCGCCACCTTGCCCCAGCACCTCCGCCCTGGACTGTCGACGTGGTTTTAAACATCCTGAGTAAATATTTTTTTCACAATCTCATAAAGAGGGGGAACATGCTGAGAAAGTGATGGAGCTGCAGACCCAAAAAGGTAGCTGAGTCTTCTTTGGGGATATGAAAGAACCAGAGCCCAGTGACTAGGAGAGGAGGCTGAATGCAAGGGAGTGTGTGTTACACGGGGAAAGAAGTGCAGATCAACCACTACTGGGACTGTACAGATGGCCATTGATAGGAATGACCTCCGCTCTGTGACTTCCTTGAGACTCACTACCTGAAGGAGCAGGTGAGATCCATCAAAGACCCAGGTGCCATGTCACTGCCTTACACCAGACCAGAGACCCTGAGTCTAGCAGGACAGAATATCCCTTTTACCAGCACACCCTGAGAGACAGCGCTAGCTAGAGCTGTGCTGAGGCAGGAGTCCAGCCACCTAGCGGGAGGTTAGTTCTTGCTCCCTGATGCAGTGCATGGTAGAGTTACCTTTACCTTTACCTTTCCTATAGGTTGTGCCAAATATATCCGCTTATGTTTCTTAACTCCTCCAAATGAAGTTTAGTAGCACTCCACAAGAAAATTGGTAAGTGTAGATCATCACAATCCCATATTCACCTCAATAGATGATGAAAACTTTTTAAATTTTTCTATTTATTTATTTATTTGATACAGGGTCTCACTACACAGCTCTGACTCTCAGTGATCCTCCTGCCTCAGCCTCTGCAGTGCTGGGATTAGTGGTATGCACTATCTGCCTGGTTTTGGTGGCCAGCACAGCACCTGGTGATCAGGGGCCTGCACAGCTTGCAGCACCAGGGATCCTTGTGGTTGCTAGGCAGGCATTTAGCCCAATGAGCTCTCTCCCCAGCCCCAATGAAAACTGTTTAAAACCAAGTTCCACATCCACTGATGACTCTTAGCAAATTTCAAGTGTAAGCAAACTTCGGAAACTGATACAACAGAAATTTGAAGGAAGCATCCAAGAGTTTTTCCACACAGTGAGAAGAGACTGGCATGTTCTTTACAATAAAGAACATGAAGAAGGTGCCTCCCCCTACCCCAGTCATCCTTTCTATTCAGAGCTGTGCTAGAGGTCCACACTAATGAGTCTGAGCAAGGGGGGGGGGGAAGGAGATTTTCTAAGGATAATTATTTGACCTCACATGTACAGAAATGTCATACACTGGAATAAAATTATGCTCAAATCTTTGGGTGAGAAGCACTTATATTATTATCAAAGAAGTAGAAAGATTTTTTTCTTGGTTTTCTATGCTAGGGTAGAATCCAGAGCCTCACACAGGCTTGATTGTGCCATTGAGCTGCACCCTAAACCAATTTGGGTTCTACTGGGGGGAAATTTTTCAGATACCAGTTAAAGTTGCTCCAAAGTAAAGGACATAGGTTAAGAAATTGGCGAGGTATGCAGTCCTTTATGAGAAGTTCTGTAATTTTAATGTAAGACACTGAAGGAAATGCAAAGGCACAGAGCTACATATTCTGTTCATGGGCTAGAAATTGTAATGTCATAAAAGAAGTCGTGGCTCCAGGTTGATCTGTAGATATGTGCAGTAAAATTTGCTCCATGTTAATAAATGATTGCTGGGGCTGGTGAGATGGCACAGTGGTCTAACACACCTACTTAGAACACGCTAAGCTATGCAAAGCACAGGGACCTCGGTTCAATCCCCCAACACCACATGCCTGCCAGCCCCGCTCCCTGGTGGGCTAAGCTGGCCACATACACTAAATAAATAAATAAATAAATAAATAAATAAATAAATGTCAAAAAAGAAGGAACTATTAAAAAAAATAAAAATAGGGGGCCTTCCCTGTAGCTCAGTTCTTTAAGTGGCTGCTTCAACAAAGCAGTCAGGCTCAGGTTGCTTGGGTTCGATCCCCATAACACAATACAGCCAGTCATGCCTT
>NW_004524648.1:11665425-11670035 GCF_000260255.1 Octodon degus | reverse complement strand
AATAAAAATAAATGATTGCTAATCAGAACAATGTGGACTAAAAGAAAAGAAAGCTGTGGACTAAACTGTAATTAAAAATGTCTGAAAGCAGCAAATATGGAAAGTACTTAGTGAAAGCAGCTCAGGTAGATACTGACATCATGAGGCATTTGGTAGATTCTACTTGGAAAAAAAAATGCTAGGATTATGATCTCAAAACCAAGTTTATGGAGAAAGGCAGGAAAATAGCAGAGTACATACAGGGTTGTCCAGTTCCTAACTCTATGTGTGTCACACAGGACCCAAAAATTCTGTGGTGTGAAACAAAGTTGTGAGAATCACACACCCCAAGGTGGGAAACACACAGGGCTCAGAGTCCCAACCTGGTGTCTCCTCCTTGTACCTTCAGCTGGGCTGCTGATGGCTGGGATGGGATAACCCACCCCAAGGCTCTCCTGCTTGCCTAGTGTGCTGGTGGACAGATACAAATGGGTGGGGTGCTTCCAGCCCTCTAGCCTCTCCCCTAGCCTTCCTCTCTCCTCAGCACCCTTCACCTTGCTCTCTTCAGGCCTTGCACCTCAGCCCTGCCTTCCCTCCTACTGCCTCTCTTCTCACCCCTCTACTCTGGCCTCAGCTGGGTCCTTTCCCCTGCTTCCCTCTTCTCCTGGCCCCACTTCCCTTGCCAGTCCCCTCTGCCCTTCTCCCAGCCTCTCAGCTCACCTCACCTGCGTCTCCTTTCTAGAGCAGCACAGCTGTTCCCTTGCTTCAAAGCGCTGTTGGTAGCTGAGCCCCTGGGTGCCCACATGTAATCTCTGGTACCAGGGAGGCTGAGGATGGAGGCTTAAGAGTTCCAGGCTAGTCTCATTGCTAACAGTTTATCAATAAAATTATGGGGAAAAAAAAAAAAGAGTTCCAGGCCAGACTGGGGAATCTAGTGAGACCCTGTTTACAAAACGAAAAACCATACGCAGGTGCCACAAGAGAACAGGTGTCTGATCTATGGAGAGCACCCATTTTGTACTGAAGAGAAAGCCTAGCAAGGAGTGCTTGGTAATATTAAGGTGAGGACACGCAGGAAGGATGGAAACTCCGGAGTTCCGGGGACTGCAGGATAAATGCCCGGTTCTGCTCTGGCCCCGCCCACCCTCGGTAGGCCAATCCAATGGTAGGTAGCCCTGCAGTGGAGCCCACAGTTCAAGCTTCCCGCGCTCGGGCATTCTCTAGTGTGCTCATTGGCTAATGAGGCAACCGCGGGAAAGCACGAAGGCGGGGCGCCAGGCTGGTAAAAGCGGAAGCACTGACTCTGGAAGGTCTTATCTCGCCCATGCAGCTTTGGAGAGCGTACGAGTAGGAGCTGCGGTTCGGTCTGCCTGATTCTCCGCGTCTGGCCTGCAAATATCCCAGACACGGCACTCCTTGGTCCACTCCTTGGTCGCAGGCTTGGTCTTCAGTTCGTCACTACAGGATCGCTGGCGCCTTCACTTCCTCCCTGGAAAGCCTCACTGCTCGCTGTGTCCTTCCAGAGCCGCACTGGCTTCAACCTAAGCATCCTTGCCTTCAACGCCTGAGCTTGTGGGAAACTCTCGTCAAGATCCTGCACCTTCCAAGAGCCCTGGTTCTTAGCCAAGATCCGCACCTTCCAAGATCAGCGCTTCCAGGAAGCTGTACCTGGGTAAGTTATCAAGCTGGAAACCATCTTCGAACCAGCATTTTCTTGCAGATATATCAGTCCACAGGCTAGGGAACAGAAACTGCCAGAGAACATTGTCGCCGCTGGCAGACACTGGCCTGTGTTTTTTGTTTGTACCGGGATGGAGCCTTGTACTTGCCAGGCAGGTGCTTAAGCTGTTAAACTATTTCTTGACTGGGCTGGGCTGGTTCTTCTGCCCTTCTGGGAAATTTGACTCCGTGGGTTTTCTCTTCAGAGCCACTTCTAAGAATCATCCCGAGACTACAGAGGACTTGGGCACCATGTGCTTGGTAGTCTGAGGTACTTTGAACAGGAAGTCTGCCTCTGCTTGAACCTGTAGGACACCTTACTGATCAGACTTGGGGCTCTCCACAGCCCCTCGGGGGACCATGAGGTCTGGAGTCCTGTGTGTGAGAGGAGCTGGGGCAAGATGGCCGCCAGACCCTGTAGAGCTACCATCTCCATCCAAAGATAGGATCCAAGTACTGCAGTGCCCCGTGGATGTCTGTAGCCTACAAGAGGGAAAGGATGGAAACACTGCCCTCCCAAAGGAAATACCAACTGCAATCCAAGGACAAAGATACTCCATGCTTTTTCTTCCCAAGCAGTAGCTTCTATGACTCCTGCTGTTTCCTGTATGCAGTTCCTACCAACTTGCTGCCCTGCCAGGAGAGTTGAATGCTGTCTCTCGTCCCATTCACAGTATTTAGGACCATTATCTGTTCTGAGTTCGACTTTGATAGAATTTTCCCATAGACAAAATTATAAATAAGCTAACACTGGTGGTGCAGGCCTGCAAAGCCAGCAGACCTGGAGGCTCAGGTACAAGGATTGAAAATTCAAACTTATCCTAGACAGTGAAGGAGATTTTGGAATACCCTACCTTAATAAAAATTGGAACTTGTGGGGATGTAGCACAAGGGTGAAGATCCTAGGTTCAATCATATGTATGCTACTGGGGGTGGGGGATGGGCAACAAAGAATAAAACAAAGTATAAAGAATTTCAGAAACAACAAATCACATGTAATCTTACATCTAAGGTTACAATAATACCTGGAGGACTGCAGTCTTATTTTTAAAAGATCATGTCACAGGTATATGCCTGAACACAGTGGTTTAAAACATAGAAACCAGTGGAGAACCATAGACAGCTACCAACACATTTCATATTTCTGGAAGATGATAGGACTGGGGCTGGGAGGCTTTTAGAGAGATGGTGAGGATTCTCTTCCGTCTTGTGACCAGAAAAGGAGCACTTATACTTGGGGTGTCCCCTATGTAATAAAAATGAAGAAATTAGTTCTAAATAAACCAGTTATACTGTAATAGAACAGAGAAAGCTCAGCATGGCAGGAATATACATCTCCCTGTGCTTTTCTGCATAATTACGGTGCATTACAACTTTCAATATGATTCAAATATAAATTTAAATGATTGTGCTCATCGAACTTTGTTATTCTGAATCTACAATTTTTTTTTCTTACTTTTACCTTTTGGGACTTCTCAGGATTAAGATCATGTCTTTTCTTCAGGTGAGGGTGCTCCTGAGAATGGCCAGGTCCTACAATCTCCAAGGAAGGTGGCTTATTCTTTGCTCAGTTCTGAACATTTGAACAACCCTGAACAAATGGTGCTGCTTGCAACAAATTTGAAGCTACAGATTTTCCTTCCAAAGGTAGAAGATGGGACTATGCAGTCCTCCCCAAGGTACAGTTACTAGAGAACAGTCTGGTGCATGCCTATAGGAATTCCTTTGAGAATGTGTGGCAAAATTCTTAAATATTTCATCCCATGACCCAGGGATGACGCATTTAGATCTCTCTCAGTGTCTCGTTCTCTCTGTCTCTGTCTCTCATATGCTCTTTCTCTTCCTGACCGTGGAACCCAGAGTAAGTGCATGAAGACTGACCTACTAAGTCAGTTTGGATGTTACTATCAACTGGATTCCAACACCAGTCAAAAGTAATGTGAGAAAGGAAAATCATAGATGCAAAATATTACATTACAAATTCACTAACAGCTACATACTAAGAAAGAGAATGATAGCGTGTGCCAGTAGTTCAGACTGAGTAGGAGGGTGAGGTAGGACGATTACTTGATCTCTGGGGTTAGAGTTCATACAGTTTTCAGTAAATGGAGGAAACAAAGGAGGCAGTCTTCAATCCTTTGATTTCCCTCTTAAAACATAAGAAAAGCCAAACTGAGTGGACTAAAACATCAAGAGATTTACAGTTGGCCAAGCAAATGCTCAGTCAAAAGACAATCCACAATTAAAACCATAGGGAATTCCGTGATGCTGTTACTGGGCAAAAACTCACCCTCTTCTGCCTGGCAATAGCTTGGAGCAGAGGCTACAGGAAGGCTGCTTGCGGTTGCACTGTCTACACAGCAGGGGGCAGAGTAAACTTGTCACATTCTGCCCAGTCTGGGAGTGACTGCTTAAAGGATTGGTTTAGGGTGCGCCAAATAGCTCAGCAGATTAAAGCAACTGAGAGCAGGCGTGGGAGTGGGGGTAGGGGTAGGGAGTTGTTCGATCCCTGGGCCTGCCATACCAGCCCCGCTCCCGGGGTGTGCTCAGATGGTGATTGAGATTGGGCAGTACTGAGACCCTGAATACCCTGTAGACCCTTCCCTAAAATAAAAAAAAAAAAGGGGGGGGATTGGTACTGTGTATAATCTCAGTAGGATCTCAGACGAGTAGAAGGGACTGTCATTGCTTATGAAAGCTGCAGGGGAACTATTAATCAACACATGCCTAGGTTAAGAGCAACTGGGAGAAATGTGAAGATATTTAGAAAAAAAATCCAATTATTTGGATGAAATAAGAAAGTTATAGGGTTGGTGAGATGGCTCAGTGGTCTAAAGCACCCACTTAGAACAAGCTAAGCTAAGCAAAGCACAGGCACCGCGGTTCAATCCCCCAGCACCACATGCCAGCCA
>NW_004524648.1:11663271-11664970 GCF_000260255.1 Octodon degus | reverse complement strand
CCATGCCCAGTCTAAATCCCCATCTCAGCAGGCCACAGGGGTGGCGCCAGCACCTCAGGCCAGGGATCTAACCTCTGAGCCCTGGGAACCACTGACCACTGAGTCAGCTAAGCAGGTGCTTTATTCAGCTGAGCTATTTGGCTGGCCTTTGACTTCTCTTTAGAGCTGCCTATTTCTTTAAATGCCCAGCATCAAGAAAATCTGAAAAGCTTTGCAAAAACAGGAAAACATAGCCCAAGCAAAAGAAGAATGAAAATAGACAGAAAGCATCTCTGAGCAGAGCAAGATCCTGGAAATAGTAAATAAAGACTTTAAAACAAGTAGTTTGGCGTCCATATGCAGGGAAACAAAGTTAGATCATTTCTCATACCAAATATGCAAGTCAACTCAAAATAGATTAAATCTTTAAATGTAAGGCCAGAAACTAAAAGTAGGCTAAAGCCTTAATGGCATTGGTGGGCATTCTTTTTTGTTTTTGTACACTGGATATCAAACTCAGCACCTCTTGTTTGATGTTTCCATACCACTGAACTAAACCCCCAGCCCCCCGCTGACATTGCATTGGGCAATAAGTTTTTCAATATGAACCCAAAACAACAAGAAAAGGGAAATAGACATAAGGGATTATACAGAATTAAATCAGGACTGCACATCAAAGGAAAAAAACCTCAAGAGTAGGAAAATCCTTATAGAACTGGAGAAAATATTTGCAAGCCACTGTATGATAAGGGAGTGAAATGCAGAAATATGTTAGGAATTCAGTAACAGGACAATGTCTAATTACAAAATGTTAAGGTATTGTATTATTATTCACCTTTGCTGGCACTGAGAAAAAATACCTGACATCCTCCTATTAGTGGAAGAAAAAGTGATTTTGGCCCAAGTTTCAGTGGCTTTGGTCATGGTACACTTCTCCAAGGCAGAAACTGGACAATCAAGGGGATGGAGAATGAAAGTGGATGACATCATGGCAGTAAGAAACAGAGAAAGGAGGGAGGGGAAAGGGACAGCCATGTACGCTTCCATAACACACCCCAAGTGCACCACCTCAGACCATGCCTCAGTTCCTCACAGTGCATTTAAGTGCTGAATTCATCATGGATATGTCCACTGGTAAGCCTAGCACCCTCATGACCCATTCCTCTCCCAAACACATGAGAGTTTGGGATAAGTTTTAGATCTAAATCAAAACATTCTACTCTTGGAACCAGAAGGCTCGTGTTTGTCTCTATGCAAAATGCATTTAGTTCTTCTCTAGTAGTTGACAGTCTTGAGAGTACCAGCATTGCTGAGAAGTCCTGCTCCTAAGGATTTTCTGAGAATCAAGATGTACTAACTTGTGAGCACCAGTAAATTCAAAAAGACAGTTAAATACTTGCAGCATACAATGCCACAAGATAAATGTGTCCATTCCCAAAGGAAAGAACAACAGGATAGAAGACAAGCGGCACAAACGAAAAGCCAAAGCCCACTGGGCAATACTGATGCTGGCCCCACCACCAGGGCACACTGAGAAGGCAATTGAGACTGGGCATGGTGGCACAAGCCTGTAATCCCATCTCTTGGGAGGCTGTAAACAGGCAGATCACTATGAGTCCATCCTAGTGGTGAGACTCTGAATACTCTGTAGACCCTTCCGTAAAATACAAAAAGACCCCATATTTTTATTGTTGCATTGTTTTATTTATTTATTTGTTTT
>NW_004524648.1:11658247-11659566 GCF_000260255.1 Octodon degus | reverse complement strand
CTAAGAAGAATATATGCAGTGTGTTAGTTATTGAAACTGTACTTCCGATTTGATTTGAAACTGTCTCATTGCTATCTGTTTATCAATAAAATTTTGAAAAAAAAATCAGGGCTGGAGAGATGGCTCAGTGGTCTAAAGCACCTACTTGAAACAAGCTTGGCAAAGCACAGGGTCTGCAGTTCAATCCCCCAGCACCACATGCCAGCCAGCCCCCCCCCATGGTGGGCTGAGCTGGCCACACACACACACAATAAATAAATGTAATAAATAAAAAACAAAGCAAAATACCAACAAAAAGTTATAAGAAATGAAAAGGAAAACTTTAATAAGAGTAACCAAAAAAAAAAAAAAGCCTCCCATATAGCTCAGTGGATTAAAGCACCTGCAAGCAGGCTCAGGGGCTAGGGTTCAATCTCTGGGCCAGCCATGCAGGCCCTACCCCCGGGGCGCACTGAGACAGCAATTGAGACTGGGCATGGTGGTGTGTGCCTGTATTCCCAGCACTTGGGAGGCTGTACACAGGAGAATCACTATGAGTGTGATCTAGTAGTGAGACCCTGAACATCCTGTAGACCCTTCCCTAAAATAGAGAGAAAAAGAAAGAATAACAAAAAAAAAAGTTAAGCATGAACTGCTCCTTTCAAAGGACAAGGAGTAATCAACAGTACAATTATCAATATTATCCTGCATACATACATAGGTGTATATTTTTCCATTCTTTCTTTTGTTATTTTCTTCATCCCAGGTTTTCCTTCCCAATGATCAAATTTGTTCCTTTTCATGGTACGCATTGTATCTTTCAGATTTTATTTACTCTTTCACATTCTCACACTAGTGACACAACAGGATATTTTCTCCTGTGAGTTTGCTTTATTTCACTAACCAATGCAGTCTTTAGTTACATCCCTTCATATACAAAAGCCTCTACTTTATCTTTTCCATAGCTGAGTAATACTCCATTGTGTAAAAATACCATATTGTTTTAATCATTCCTCAGTTGATTGGCATTTGGGCTGATTCTGAAATTTAGCTACCACTAATTGCACTGAACACCCATAACTTACAAGAAAGGACCATAAAAGAAGTTAGAAAAATAAAAATCACTCATCATAAAAGTCCACTATACTGAGTTCAATCCCCAGTTCTGCCAAAAAAGAAAAGAAAAGAAAAAGTGACTTCCCCTTCTTGGGCTGGTGAGATGGCTCAGTGGTCTAAAGCACCTACTTAAAACAAGCTTAGCAAAGCACAGGGACCGCGGTTCAATCCCCCAGCACCACCTGCCAGCCAGCCCTGCCCCCAGGTGGGCTGAGCTGGCCACA
>NW_004524648.1:11655869-11658147 GCF_000260255.1 Octodon degus | reverse complement strand
TCATGGGTATATAATATGAAAAAATATAATTTGTCACATCAGTAACAATGTGCATAAAAGATGTGATTGTAGAGTTCTTTGCCTATGGAATGAAGATGAAGTTGCTATTAGCTTAAGATGGACTGTTCAAATCTTTGGTTTTGTATGTTAACCCTGCACTGATCACGCGCATACACACACACACACACACACACACACACACACACACACAGACTAGTAGAAGACACAGAAAAATTCAGTGAGAAAGGACTCAAAATATGTCAGTATAAAAACTTCAAGTAAACACAAAGAGGACCAAAAGGAAAAAAATTAGAGGCAAAAAGCATAGAAAAGAATGAAATGACAATAGAAAGTCCTGTCCTACCACAGTGAACAGAAATGGGTTAAGATACAATGAAAAGGCAGACTAGCAGATAAACTTATGAAATATGACTAGGATCCAGCTATACCTACCACATGCTCTCTACAAGAGAGTCCCATGAGAGTTGAGAACATGTCTGGGTAAAAGGCAAAAACAGAAAAAACAAATTTCATGAAAATTTTAACAAGAAGGGTAGTCTAGGCAAACTAGACTCACCTGGACCCAAATAACAAACCAACAATAAGAGACAAAGAATAGCATATAAGGGACGCTAGTTACAAAGAAAAAGGACAGTATAGTTCAGCAAAAGAAGAAACAATTCTAAGCATCTATGCCCTAAACATCAGAGCTCCAACATAAATGAAGGCAAACATGGACAGAATTATAGGAAGAGATACTCAAATCTACAGTGGTAGAATCTTCAGTTCTCTACTGTATTAGTCACTTTCTTGTCATGGGGCAAAATACCCAATATGAACATGTTAAAAGATACTTATTTTGGGTCACAATTTCAGTGGATTCTGTCCAAGTCTGATGGCTGCCTGGCAGAACCATTAAGGTAGAATTGCCCTGACAGAGAAAAGCTAGTCACCACAGGGCAACCAGGTAACACAGAGAGAAGGCAGAGCTGGAGAGGAGAATGTATGACACATTTAAATCATATATCCAGTGACCAACCACTTCCAACCAAGACCCATCACCACACAGGATACTTTCAGGGACTTTTTACATCTAAACAATGTTAGTCTATCCTAGTCCCCAAATGGCTCATGACCATGGCACTACACAAAATGCATTTAGTTCATCTCCAAAAGTGATCAAAATCTTAACATCTCCAGGATGATGAAAAGTTTATCATGTGTCCTCTGAGACTCAAGGAAAGCATTTAGCTGTGAAACCTAGTAAAATTTAAATAGAAAGTTAAACGCTTTCACCATACAATGGCAGATGGTAAACATTTCCAGTCCCAGATGATATAATATGGGAATAGACAAAAGTCAGACCAAAACTAGAACAAAAAGCAGCAGGGCAAAAATTCAATCCTGTAATTATTTGTTTGGCACCCAGGCCAGGTTGTGATGAGATGTCAACTCCAAAGTGGTTGGCCAGCCTCCGCTCTACAGCACTTCCTGTCCAGGCACAAGGCTTTTCCTGTGGACTGGATCGGCTCACTGCCTCTAGCAGTTCTCAGCACACAGCCACATTCCCAGTGCCTCCAGTTTCGAAGGGCTTGAAGTACAACTTGGGCTTCATTCTCACAGCTTCCTGCACTCCTACCTTATGAACTTCTAGCTGCGCTTGTGGTCCTGGCTTTTTGCCTGGCTTTCCTGGGCTTCTGAAATCCTGGGGGAAAAGAGAGAGAATACACACAGTTAAGTCACACAGCCAGTGCTCAACCACGTCCAACTAAGACCCATCACCACACTTGAGAATTTTGTGGACATTTCAGATCTCTACCGCATAATTCTACCCTGTTCCCTAAAAGACTCATGGCCTACTCATTATGCAAGCTTCATTTAGTTCATCCCTAAGAGTCATCAAAGCCTTCACATTTCTAGGACTCATAAAAAGTTCATCCATCATGTGTCCTATGAGACTAAAGGCAAAGTTTTAGCTATGAGGCCCTGAAAAAAAATAAAAATGGTAAGTTTAACACTTCAAACATACAATGGAAGATGTAAACATTTCCAGTGCTGTGACTCATCCACATGGCTGACACTGACAAAGGATCTACAATCTGAGGTACAGGATCTCAGGATAAATCCTGAGAGGATTTCACTGATCTTATCAGACTCAAAAGCTACAACTCTTGTTGCATAGGTCCTACTTTACCTTGGTCTTAACCATCCAGCAGAAAAGTATAAAAATGAAGCATAAGAAGTTAAAGCCATGCTGTTATGTTGAGCTGTAGGGAAC
>NW_004524648.1:11628255-11653724 GCF_000260255.1 Octodon degus | reverse complement strand
ATTTCCAGTCCCAAATAGTAGAATATGGGAATAGACAGAAATCAGATCAAAGCTAGAACTAAAAGAAGCAGGGAAAATCTTCAATCCTGTAATTGTTTGTTCATCACCCAGGTCAGGTTGTGGTGATATGTTAACTCCAAAGCCATTGGTCAACCTTCCCTCTACAGCACTTCCTGTCCAGGCATAGCGCTTTTCCTGTGGATTGGATCAGCCTACTGCCTCTAGCTTTTCTCAGCAGACAGGCCACATTCCTGGCACCTCCAGATTCCAGGGGCTTGAAGTACACCTTGGGCTTCATTCTCACAGCTTCAGACACTCCTATCTTATGGACTTTTGGTGGGGTTTGTGCCCCTGGATTTCCAGGCCTTCTGATATCTTGGGGAGAATGCCTCCCTAAACTCATAATTCTTACACTCACATATGCCTGAGAACCTTCCTCACCTGGATGATGCCAAGGGTAGCTGCTATCCTGAGCAGCATCTGCCCTAGCTCCTGGCCATAGCTGCAGCACTTCTTAGTGCCTGAATGGCTGAACACAAGAAGAAAATTCCCTAGGCAGACCTCAGTGAACTGTGTCTCATAGACTTTGTTTTCTAATGAAAGAGCTACAGTTTTGCACCTTTGTGCCTATAATTGTTCCGTTCTTGCTGATTCAAAGTACATTTAAAGTATTCTGCTTTTCTGCACATACAAACTACATGACTTCCTTTTAATGCTATTTATTCCAGGGAGGGGAGGGCACAACCATACTCTTTTGCCCCATTTTTTGTGGGTGCTTATGTTCTGGAGAAACTGCAAACCTCTTGTATCATTTAACTCAAGCATGTATTCCTCAATCTTACTGTAGATCTTCTTGAAAGTGCCAGCAGTATCCAGGCACAGCCTAAACACTGGGCTGCATTGAAAGTTATTCTACCAGATTAATTACTCTGCTGTGCTAAATCTCATCCTCTTGGAAAGTCTTGTGACATGAGCAAAACATAGACAAATTTTCTGTCAGAGAGAAAGACACATGTTTCCAGCCCAGCTTCCAATAAGTTTGTTGTTCCCAAATGTACCTCACTGACTGGTGACAGTCCTGTTAGAGTTTTGATCAGCAGATCTCTAAACAGTGTTACCCATTAAGCACTCATTAGCACATTCCGGGGTTAGAGCCCACACAGGAGAGTCTTTCCAAACTCCTCCTCCAAATGAGTTCCAAAAGCCTCAGAACAACACGATATTATGTACAGCCTCAGCTAGGACTGCAGTCATGTTTTCAGATTTCAGCATTAGTTATTCTTCTATTTCTGGTACAAATTACCCACCAGTTCCAATTCAAGTTTGAGAAATTCATTAAAATTGAAAGTTGAGATGTTTAGTCCATGACCTACGGATACATATTAGAAATGTTGCGGCAGAGCAGCATGGATGAGGAATCTCTTTCACTGCATAGTAGCCAGGAAGAAGAGCAAGAGGAGCCCATTTTTCTTTCAGATGGCCCTCAGCAACACCATTCAATATATTTGTAGTCACCCTGGGAAAACCACAGCAGACTTTCAGAACTGCTTCAGAAAGTGGAGAATATGTTAGCATAAAGATCTCCAAAATATTTTTGTGTGGGGGGTGGGTCATTTGAGGAGGACTAGTAGCAGTGCATCTTTTTCGGTAATGCTGGACCTTTCCCTCAGCTATCACTAGACCACTTGGTAAATGCAAAATCCTTTTAGATTTCAATTTATAGGAAAGCCTTGATCACAATAGATCTTAATGGGACACACTTACTGGGTTGAAAAAATATATATAGAAGTTGAGTGCCTTACTCCACTCAGGCTGCTCTAACACAATTTGCAAGCCATGTGGCATATAAATAACAATAATTATTTTCTTACATTCTGGAGGCAGAAAATTTCTAGATCAAGGTGTCAGCAACATCGGTTCCTGTTGAGAGTGCTTCTCTCATTGTGGACTGTGAACTTCTCATTGTGTTGTCACATGGTGGCAGGGGTAAGTTAAGTTTCTGGGATATTCCTTTTACAAGAGCACTAATCTCATTCCTCAAGGTTCTACTCTCATGACCTAATCATCTCCCAAAGGCCACATGGCCCTAAGTTTAGATTATTGACTAAAGATTATTCAGCATATGAATCTTAAGAAGGACCACACACACATTCAAACCACAGTGCCAATGTTCTGAATGTTAGAATTTCACATCACTCGAAATATGTGGTCATCTTGTAGGAAAAGGGGCCTGGTAACTTGGTCTCCTTTGTTTAAGATTTCTACTGTGATCCCAGTACTCCAGAGGCTGAGGTAGAAGGACAACTATGAGTTCAAAGCCAGCCTGAGCTACATAGTCAGTTCAAGAACAACCAGAGTGCAAAAAGAGACTCTGTCTCAAAAAAGAATGAACACTGCCATACCTCAAAAAACAAAATATTATTATTATTATTATTATTATTATTATTACTTTAAATGCATGTAGTACAGGGTCTACAGGGTCTCACTACACAGATTGGACTTGTGATCCTCCTGTTTTCACCTTCCCAAGCACTGGGATTATAGAGACACATCACCATGCCCAGTTTCAGTCTCAACTCAGCACACCCAAGGGTAGGGGCTGGGATCGAACCCCAGTCCTTGTGCCTATCTAAGTAGGTGCTTTAGTCCACTGAGCTATTTAGTTGGCCCAACAAAAGATTATTGACTAAACTTTGTGAACCTGATTTATTCTTATAAGAAGGAAAGCATAATTATATAGAATATTGCTGATTGTCCCTAGATATCCAACTAGACACTTTCCCGAAGAACTCCCCTTAAAAGAAATGGATATAAAAACTAAAATTATTAAAATAAAAAAGTATAAATGATTCTACCTAAATTTTGAGAAGATCAAAAACTTTGACAGACTCCCTTCATGGGTTTATTGCAGGAGAGAGTGAGAATGTAGGCATACAATAGTAGAGATTAGAGAAAGTCAGAGCTAAAGATGACTCTGAAAGAATTAGAAGATCAGGAAAACTATGGCAACAAATGGGAAAAATCAACAAAGTATGAATGACTATAGTCTCACCTCAAAAGTGTGTCTCCACAGATATTACTTTCCCCCTGTATATTCACCAATTCTCTAGAATATATACACTAAGGGATTTTGCTGCATTTCTCCAGTAATACAGAATTTGCACTCTCCTGCTCAGGTCCAAATCCACTCTGTCTATTTTACAGAGAGAAATTTCACCTTGAAGATTGAGATGGCTGCTGCAGAAATGAAGTTACCTATTGTAGAATCTGACTATGCTGACAGAGTTATAGATGTAGGAACAATCACCCTTGGAGAGGAGGCTAGGAAAAACAGGAAGGATCATCAACTGAACGCTCACGAGCGAGTAAACCTGCTAAGAGGTTTATCTGCTTCACTGAAGGGTAAAGTGGCACTACTCACAGGAAAAATGAAAAATGAAGGCTATGCTTATGAACATGGAATAGGACAAGATTTGGAACAGGCTTTTGGAAAGATTGTGTCCGATGTTCACAATCATCTTGATTTCATGGTGAGAGGAAGCACATTTTGGTTTTTTGTGAAGTCCAGCCTATGTGATGGGGAGTATGGCACCTTGAACACTCATTTGTACCGAAGGAATATCACGTGTACAGACCAAATGAATGAGAGTGCTGCACTCAAGTTCCTCAAGGAACTGAAAAGAACTGGAGGGAGATCATATTCCCCACCAATATTGCCAGAAGACAGGGCTTGTACTGATGAGAGTCACAATGAAGCAGTTGCTGCCAAATTTTTTAACAGTAAAAGGCTTATACAAAAGGAACTGTTCCACGTTACTGAATCCACTATACAAAATGGACAATTCCACATTACTGAATCCACTCATGTTGAAATTAAGACATTCAGGACAGAAAAGTGGTTGCAACGCATTAAAGAGATGCTTCCTAAGTATGTTTCTGCCTTTGCAAATACTGATGGTGGCTACTTGCTTTTTGTTTTAAAAGAAGACACAAAAGAAGAAACGGGCTTTAAAGCAGATAAGTGTGATCTCCTCACATCAGAAATGTATATAAAACAGACCATCAGGAAACTGCCTGTCTATCACTTCTGTAAGGAGAAGAAGGAGATAGATTACACATGCAAATTCCTTGAAGTCCATGATGAGAACCGACTTTGTGGATTTGTCTGTGCAATCAGAATAGAAAAGTTCTGCTGTGCTGTGTTTGCTGAAGACCCTGACAGCTGGCATGTGACAGATAACTTCGTGGTGCAGATGACTTCAATGGAGTGGGTCGAGTTCATGATGCAAGGTGAACCCAGTTAAAGAAGAGGGTTTTCTAGAGTGATGGGACAGTTTTCTTTTTGGGACTTTAACAATTGATAATTTTCCAATGTTAATACTTAATTTCCTTTCTCTGCTTTACTCTTATCAGAAACTCACTACCTCTTCCTTTCTTACACGCACTTAAAAGATACACTAGATAGTAAACCATTATCTACACTCACTAGCTGTCTCAGATACTTTTCACTCATTGCAGGGACAAAATACCTGACATTCATAACTAAGGAAGGAAAGGTTTATTTAGTTCACAGTTAGTGGAGGTTTCAGTCCAAGATCTGGAGCTCACTGCAGTGTTCTGTGAAAGTCCATATCAAGAGTCTGATGGATCTGTGATGGAAGCTCACTGAAAGGACTGAAGGCTGGAGCTGCTCTGAGGAAGTGGAACGCTCCATCCTTTCTCAGTTCCGTTTGGTTTCCTTTAAGTGATGAGTCCTTCTAGGGAGGCACTGAGCCAATTTAGTTAAGCTTTTAACTTCTCAAGTTGACACAACGTATCTACCACTACAGTAGCTCTGTGTTTTACTAAGCTATTTTTGTTGTTGTTGTCTCAGAAACAGGTTTATTTTAACCTATAGCTTTGGAGCTTCCAATCCATCCTTATTTGGCTATGTTATGTTGGTGACAGCATATGATGACAGACAGCATGGGGCAGAATAAACCTACTCACCTCACAGGGAGGAAGAGGAAGGAGGAGATCCTAGGGTCCCACAATCCCCTTTAAGAGCAAAGGAAAGAAGAGGAAGAAGCTATACCTCCTAGTCTTCTGCAGTAAAGTTGTAAAGCACTTGTGTTCTTTTATGCATAGCAATCTCTTTGCCAAACTGTGCTCCTTGCCTAAGACTTTACACATGATAATTTTTTCTAAAACTAAAAGTTTTTCAACTCTTTCTTCTCTATGATTTTGTGGTCCTGATTCTCTTTGTAAACTCGGCTAAAAGTAGCTGGTAATACCCATGTCACTAACTGAGAGCTTTGCTTCCTTAAAATTTCTTTGACCATATAAACCAGCTTTGTTTTTCTTTCACCTATAAATTCATCCTTCATTCAAGTTTCAAGGCATAGACCAAATGCATTCAAATTCTTTTTCACAGTGTAATAAGAGCACATCCCATTTCTTGTTTCCATCTAAAGCCTCACTGGCATAGCCTTAGTTGTCCACATTCCTGCCAGCATTCAGGTCTTGTAGTAGTATACAACAGAATTTCCTTTTAAGATTAGTGTAGGCAGGGTCAAGGAGAGAACTCAGCAGCCATAAGTGCCTGCCTGGCAAGCACAAGGTCCTGCATTCAGTACAAACTAAAAAAAAAAAATGAAAAAGAAAAGAAAATATGGAAAGAAAGACAGAAAGAAGGAAGGAAGGAAAGAAAGAAAAAGAAAGAAAGAACAAAGGAAAGAAAGAAACACCTAGACTATATAAACAGATATGGTCCTAGGAATGATTCAGATCATCAGCACCAGTTTTCTTTGTTAATCAGCTATACATGGTTATGACTAATACCTGAGAAAACTGGCTAATAGAAGGTGAGTCTTATTTATTTATTTATTTATTTATTTATTTATTTATTTATAAGTGGATGTGGTACAGGGTCTCATTATGCAGTGCAGACTCGTAGTGATGCTCCTGTTTTCAGCCTCCCAAACTCTGGGATTATAGGAGTGTGCCACCATGCCCACCCTGACTCGGTGGCAGGCTCAGTGCGCCCTGGGTGAGGGCTGGCAAGGCATGTGGTGTCAGGGATTAAACCCCAATCCCTGTGCTTGCATAAGCAGGCACTTATTCCAATGAGCTATCTCCCCAGCCTTCAGAGGCAAGTTTTAGCATTTTATCTGGGCTCACATGTCTGCCACTCCCTACTTGCAATACACTGGCTCCACTGCTTTAGACATGTGGCAAGGCAACAGACCACGGACTGAGCACATGGGGGAAGAAATCTGCTCAGCTCATGGCTGGCAGCGAATGACAGTGAAGGGAAGGGCATGTAACGCACTCCCCCGAACACCTTGCACTAGGATTCACCTCTTGAAAGCTTTCTCTCCATCTAGTAGTACCATCCCCAAATGCCAGCCTTTTGTACATGGAGCTTTGGGAGAGGAGAGGGATCTTTTAAGGTGGAAACAAAAGTTCCTCCCTAGTACAGACATCCACTTCACCCTAGGTATTTTTCTACCTACCACCTTTTTGTTTAGATTTTAGCAGACACTTCAAGCCTTCTTTCTCTTCTTTTTCCTCTTCCTCCTTCTCTCCATCTCTTACTCCTCCTCCTCTTCTTCTTGAGCTCAATTTCAGCAGTGGACTATTTCACAAGCACTAGCATCTTTTATTAGTTTCTTCATCCTTCCTTGTCTTCTCATTTACCTTTTCCTCTTAATAATTCTCCTTCTTCCTACATTTTTTTAAAAAAGATATAGCTTTAAATTTTATTCTTAAGAAACAAGAATGATGGTATTTTATCTGCATGTGGAAGAGAAAAGTTTTGCCTGAAATGAAAGGAGCTGTACCAACTTCTGAAGTGTCTGAAAATGCAAGATTCTTCCTCAGACTCTGCACATAATTCAGCTTTCCTTCCCTAGCCATTGTGTCTGTTAATTTTAACTAATTTTAGTAAGAACTGACTAACCAGTAAGAACTGGTTTTCTCAGATATCCTTATATATGCACATATTACTATGAATATTTTTTACTATTTTTCATAGGAAATTTAGAGTGCTAGTAACAAGAGTTAATTCTACAATTTCTATCTACCTAGGAATCTAATAACATTTTCAAATCATATTTCTTTGGGAAATCAGGGCCAGTTTTATTTAAGTTTTTAGTATGCTCTGCACTAGGTCATTGACATCTTCCATGTGCCACATTAAATGGGTGATCTTTATTTTCTAAGATTTTTCCAGGCCACTGGAAAAACTGAGCCATCAATCAATGGAGTTATCACGATTTAGGACCTGGAGTTTGTCTCTTTTTAAGAAGCAAAGAAGCCTAATGCAGAGATGTCAGCCTCCAGGTAGTTTAATTCTGGTTTCTTCTGATTGCTGCTGTGACCACGTTCAAGCCTCCTTCCTTCAAGACAGCCATGTCCTGAAATGTATTACCAGACCGCATTTTCGTGTTTGTGGAAATACTTTGGTATTTCTAATCATTGTATTTGTTATTAGTTATCGAATCTGTCAAATTCTAATCTTAATTGTGGTGGAAATTGATTAAAGTTTCTAGTTCTAACAGCAGATACATAACTTGAAAGTAAATGCAACAGAACTTAATTGAATGTCAGCAAAAAATTAAGGCCTGATATACAAGCCATGGGGTGGAGACTGAGAGCTAACTTCAGGCATGGGTATACATAGGTATGAAGAAATGCTGTCTCTCCTTTACCATTGGATGATGGGTATTTTATCTCAGCAATGAGAAAACTAAGACAAACAAATCTAATTATTTCAGCTCACAGTTTGTAGAGTTTTCAGCCATGCTCAGATGGCTGCATGGCAGGGAAACTTGATAGATGGACGTGACAGAGGAAAAACTGCAGAGCAAGGCAGGAGGAAGCAGCAGAAGAATGCCTTGATTTCCATTTTATCCCATCTGGGTACAAGGTTTTTGGGTGGTGCCATCCACATCCAGAACTCTGCTAAGCTAATCAGTGAACTAATTTACTTGAAATACACTCTTAGTGTGGGTATCACACATTCAGATCCAGCCACCTCCCAAAAGCTGTACCTGTAGACCTATGAGGCCTAAGAGGGGACATCTAGATATAAGACATAATGCTGTTATATGAACAATGTTTCTTATGGTTTGTGTCTAGTTGTCTCCCCAAAGCCTCATGCAGTCATGGGGCAGACTTCTAGACTTTGTGATTAATTCATGATCCAGTGCTGGGATTATGGGTGTGAGTATTGCTGGGATTATGGGTATGAGGGCTACACCCAGCCTGGGGCAGATAGACTGAATGCAACGTAAGACGGACTTATTCTCTGTTGCCATCATTGCTGCTACTCCTCTCACTTGCTGTTGCTGTTTTACTGTTTTCTGCTGCCATGTACTGCTGCCCTCTACTATATGCAACTCTGCCTTGGAGCCAACTGTGTATGGACTGAAACCTCCACTGATTGCGAGCTAAAAGAAACCTTTCCTTTCTTCATTTAGAGTGTCAGGTATTTTGTCCCAGTAATGAGAAAAGAGTACTGAGACAAAATTTGGTACTGACAGTGGGGTCATTACTTTGATATTGTCTGGCCATGTGACTTAAAAACCTTTGGAATTAATTTGGAAATGTTTTGAAAGACTGACCAAAGAGGCAGCCCTTGCATGCTATAAACTATATTGGAGACTCTGATTGGAGGCTGGAAAATCAGAGCACTGACAGAAATGCTGCCAGTTAAGATGAAGCTCAGGGGCCTGGGAGATAGCTCAGCAGACTAAATACCTGCTTTGGCAAGCACAGGGACCACGGTTCAATCACCAATCCTGCATTCTGCAACGGACTCTCAGGGGTGTGCTGAGCTGGTGAAAGAATCTAGGCATGGTAGGACATGCCTGTAATCCCAGCTCTGGGGAGGCTAAAAATAGGAGGATCACTATGAGTCTGAGCTGTGTAGTGAGACCCTGTACCAAATAAATAAAAAAAATAAGAAGAAGAAAAGAAAAGAGCAAAGAGTCAGTCAGGTGATAGGAAACATTTGGCCAGAAGAGTGACTCTAATAAAATCTTTGATTGAAAGGATGAAGTACATGACAATGTTTCTGTTAAGAACAGGACAATGTAAACATGAACTGAAGCTTTTCACCTGAAGATTATTGTTGAAATTATAGGAGAGCCCTGATTTTTCTTTTCTTTTTTTTAAATTTTATTTATTTATTTGTTTGTGTGTGTGTGTGTGTGTGTGTGTGTGTGTGTGTGTGTGGCCAGCTCAGCCCACCAGGGGGCGGGGCTGGCTGGCATGTGGTGCTGGGGGATTGAACCGCGGTCCCTGTGCTTTGCTAAGCTTGTTCTAAGTAGGTGCTTCAGACCACTGAGCCATCTCAGCAGCCCCTGATTTTTCATCTTGCTATCATTTCTAAAAATCAAAGGGATATAGAGACTGATTGTAATAATTCTTTTACTGTTTTTAATGTCTTTAGTTATGTTTGTAATCAGTTTAATTGAAGTATTGTGATTTAACCTCAAATTTTAAATACCCTTTAAAAATTGTTTTTGGTGAAGAATGAGTGCAAAAATGGTATATATGTAATTGTGATATTAATGTAAATCTAAATAGACCAAGACATGTTAACTTTTCACAAATTTACCACTAAAGACTAATTTCAGAAATGTGTATGGTCATCAATTGACCAGAGCTGGACTGTAGTGGATTTCTAAATGGTGGTCAACCTATCACACCCAGTTGAATCAAACCAGCATGGTTCTGGGAGGAGGAGGCCCACCTGAGGGCCAGCAGCATAAAGGGCAGAACAGGAGAAGCTCCAGAAAGTCGCTGTTAGGGATGCTGCTCGGAGAAGCTGTTGGAGCTGTTACAAGCTGCTAGATCATTGGGCTGTTCTTCTGGAAGACCTTGTCATTCTGGCTTCCCTGATGAACTTTGGTGGAGCTCTGGTCCTCATATTAAGCATCACTTCCAGGCTCCAGTGAAGAAGATCGTGTACTGCTCAGCCTACTGGAGAAGTTTGTGGGGTTGAATTTCCTGATGTGAACTCCTCTTTCCTCATCACTGGGGAACTCAGGACCTCATGGTTCCTGAGGATGGCTGTGGTACTTTTGGGGGAGCTCTGGTGCTTACTTTGAGCATTGCTTCTTAGATCCAGTTCAGATCCCTCATCCTGCTAACACAGATCATTCATCCCCCTAGCTAGACTTCCTAGCTTCCACCACTGACCTCTGGACCTTTCCAGCACACGTCCATGAAGTGGACCCACATGCGACTTCATTGTCAATCTATTTTGACCTTAGTTTAGTGCATGATGATAGATCTGGGCCAAGTTCTATTTTTCTTCATCTAAAGAGCCAGTTTTTCAAGCACCATTTGTTAAAGAGGCTATCTGTCTTCTAGCAAGCATTTTTTTTTCCGCAGAGCCAGGGATTGAACTCAGACCCTTGTACTTGCCATGGATTTGTGGGAGGCATTATTGTGAACTCTAGATTTCCAGCTGGATTTATGCATGATATTAGGTCTAGGCCCTCAGCAGGAGTCTTTGGTGTTACGTGTGTGGACAGATTTCCTGTACTTCATATGTATTATTCTTGGGTGATTCGTTATAAAATACTATTTGAAAAGTGTCCTGTATTATATTTTTCACCTTACAAAGCCCTTAACAGTAAAAGTGTTATAGTAAATATTCTTTTTAAAAATTTTTATTAATTTTAATAAGAAAGAAATAGAAATGAGGCCGTTTCAAAACAGCTTAATAGGACAGTTACAATAATTGATACATTGCATATTGTTGTCTTTGTAGTAGTTCTTCAGAGTACAAGATGCAGACATGACATTTTTTCTAAACAATATTAATACAAATCTTTCTTCTCATGGAACTAATAACAAGTAGCTGTGTATCTATCCTAACTATTTTGTGTATACATATTTTTTTCTCTACAAAATGGTCCTTCATTTATATCCCCTGTTGTTTTGTTTTGTTTTGTTTTGTTCTGTTTTCTCAGAGATGGGTGTTCCATTGCTTTTATAGAAACTGTATTTGGAAAAGTCTTTAAAGGAACTTTTCATACTCAATTCCAGTTCAAAAATTGAGGGTACTTGAATTCAACAAAATAACCCACAATAATCCAATAGTCCCTAATAGTAGTGGGTTATCAGCAGAACTGGCAATTTTCAGAAGTTGTTGACTTGAGCCTTTTACAGATCAGCATATTAATATGGCATTACTTTTTATACATCATGGATATACTTTTCTGCTGGATGTTTAAGACCAAGTTAAAGCAAGACCTATATAACTAAAAATGTAACTTTTGCATCTGACAAGGCCAGTCAAATCCTCTCAGGATTTACCCTGAAACCATGTACAGCAGCTTGTAGATCTTTTGTCAGTGTCAGCCATCTGGATGAGTCATGGTCATTGCTTGCCCAGTTTGCTCTCTGTGAAAGCCTGAGACAATGTTTTCCCTCTATGTAACTCTCCTTAGGCACACTCTACATCATTGATTGCTTTCCTCTGTGGCTCTATAATCTCCTTGAACAGAAAATTTGGGACACCACTGAGTTACAGGATGTCACAGCACAGGTTCTCTTATGTGCTGAGTCGCTGACCTTTAAGGGCTAGGGCTAAAATATTGGCTATCTTTGTACCTCCCTATTTTTCTAACTTTTGGTCTGCAAACTTTAGTTGTTAAACATCCACAAGAAAAGCTTGATGATATTATTACCTGTAACAGAGGCAGTTGAGCTTAACATCACTATCTGCCTGAATATCAAATGCCTCAGACATAACATGTAAATGTTATTTTCCAGAACCTATAGATATTCTAAACTTTAAATCCCTAGAGAATGTGAAAAAAATTACACATTTTTGCACAGAAATTTAGAAATCCAACCATGTATAACATTTTAGCAGGATAATTATGACTTTTTTTCACTCATTTTCTTTTATTACCTTTTTTTAAACAAACATTTACTTTAAAGAAAGTATAGCAATAATTCATATGATGTTAGTAGCAGTACGCATTTAGAAGGCCAAAATAATAGGTATTTCAAGCATGGTTTTAGTGTTACACATTGCTATCCTCAATGTTGTTGCTTAGTTCGAAGATTATCAGCATATAGAGTTGGTCAGGGTGAGAATTCTACCCATTAACTACTATTTTCAAAAATCTGATAGGAATTCTTAGTATCATTGCCTTAACCAACTTGTCTAAATAAATGTATGACTTTGCCCCTGCCATATTTGCTACCTTTCTACTTTCTTTCTCTTCATGTTTAATCCTTAAATTCTCACTTTCCATATAACTGTATTAAACCTTTCAATTTTTATTTCTCCTTTTCAGTTCTTACATTAGGGAGACAATGCAATATTTACACATGTAGGTCTGGTTTATTTCACTTGTGAGTATATCTTCAAGTTGCATCCACTTATATATGAGGACTTTGAGTTTATTTATTTGTTTATTTATTTATTTATTTATTTTTGTAGTTGAGTAATACTCCATTGTATAAAAATGCCACATCTTTCTCATCCATTCCTCAGCTCACAGGCATTTTGGTTGTTTCCAAGATTTGGCTATCACAAATTGTGCTGCTGCAAACATAGGCGCACATATATCACGATGATATGATGTTTTCAGTTCTGTTGGGAAAATTCCTGGATGGAGGATAGCTGGACTGAATGGGATTTACAGTTCTAGTTTTTTGAGGAATCTCCATTCTGATTTTCATGCTAGTTGCACCAGTCTACATTTCCACCAGCACTGGAGAAGGGTTCCTTTTCCCCACAACCTCTCCAACATTTGTTGTTGGTTAATTTCTTTATGATAGCCATTCATTCTGGGGTGAGATGTTATCTCATTATTGTTTTAATTTGCATTTCATGAATAGCTAGTGATGTGGAACATTTTTTCATGTATTTATTATCTTCTTGTATTTTTTCCTCTAAGAAGTGTGAATCCATCTCAGATGCCCATTTCTGGATTGGGTTTTTAAATTTTGGGTCCTAATGATTTTTCGTTCTTTATAAATTCTAGATAGAAGACCTTTGTCTGAGTGCTTATTAGTTAAGATTTTTTTCCCAATTTGTAGGTTGTCTCTACATTCTGTTGCTAATTTCTGTTGACATGCAAAAGCTTCTCAATAAGAGAAAGTTCTAGTTGTTAATTCTTTCAAGTATTTCCTGTGCAGTTTGATTTTTGTTCATGAACTCTTTGTCTACCCCTATGTCTTCAAGAGTTCCTCCTACTTTCTCTTCCAGGAGATTTGGTGTTTCTGCTTTAATGTTTAGATCTTTAATCTATTTTGACCTTAGTTTAGTGCATGGTGATAGACCTGGGCCAAGTTCTATTTTTCTCCATCTAAAGAGCCAGTTTTTCAAGCACCATTTGTTAAAGAGGCTATCTGTCTTCTAGTAAACTTTTTTTTTTTCGCAGAGCCAGGGATTGAACTCAGACCCTTGTACTTGCCAGGAAAGCGCTTATTCTACTGAGCCATCTCCCTGGCCCCTAGTAAGCATTTTTTGACCTCTTTGTCAAAGATAATGGTCACTGAGTGTGTTTGTAGTTGCTTTTGCATTTCCTAATCTAGCCCATTGATCCTAGGTCTATTTTTTTTAACCAGTGCCATGCTGATTTTATCACTGTAGCTTTGTAGTATAATTTCAAGTCAGGAATTGTAATGCCTCCTGCCTTGTCTTTGTTGCCCAGGATTTCCTTTGGTATTCTAAGTCTTTCCTCCCTTCAAATAATTTTTAGGCATGATTTCTCTAGGTCTGTGAGATATGTTGGTGGTATTTTGATAGAGATAGCATTAAACCTATATAATTTAATATAATTATAACACATACTGAATTAATATAATTTAATTGAGAGTATGGTCACATTCACAATGTTGGTTCTTCCTATCCAGGAGCAGGGAATATCTTTCCATTTTCTGAAATCCTCTATGATCTCTTTACTCAGAGTACTGTAATTTTCATTGAATAGATCTTTGATTTCTTTAGTTAGATTAATTCCTAAGTATTTCATATTCTGCTGTGCTATTGTAAAAGGTATTCTTTTTATAATTTCCATCTCAGTGTGTTTGTTATCTGTGTAGAGAAATGCTATTGAATTTTGGGTACTGACTTTGTATCCTGCTATGTTACTGAATTTGTATATTAATTCTAGTAGTTTCTTGGTGGAGTTTTTTGGGTCTTCCAAGTAAAGTATTATGTCATATGCAGATAATGATAGTTTAACTTCTTCCTTATGTACTCTTCTTTCTTTTATTTCTCTCTCTTGTCAAATGCCTCTAGCTAATGATTCCAGAACTACATTGAATAGGAGTGGTGATAAAGGACATCCTTGTATTGTACCATATCTAAAAGCAAAAGATTTAAATTTTTCCCCATTTAGAATTATATTAGCCATTGGATTGTCATAGATGGCTTTTACCAGATTGAAGTAGAGGCCATCTACTCCAATTTTCTGTAGGACTTGGAACATGAATGAGTATTGGACTTTGTCAAAAGCCTTTTCTGCATCAACTGAGATGATCATGTAGTTTTTGGATTTGGATCTATTGATATAGTATATTACATACATAGATTTGCATATGTTGAACTATTCTTGCATCCCTGGGATGAATCCTACCTGGTTATGGTGTATAATTTTCTTGATGATTTGCTGTATTTTATTTGCTAGGATTTTATTGAGGATTTTTGCATCTATGTTCATGAGGGAGATTGGCTTATAGTTCTCTTTTTTAATTGCATCTTTTTCTGGTTTTGATATCAGTATAATACTTGCTTCCAGGAATGATTTTGAGAGGATTGCTTCCTTTTCAATTTCATTGAAGAATTTGAGGAATGTAGGGGTTATATCTTCTGGAAATTCCTTGTAGAATTCAGCTGCGACTTCATCAGTACCTGGACTTTTCTTTGTCTGTAGGTTTTTTATTACATTTCGTATTTCATTGGCTGTTATTGGGTTATAGAGAGTTGTTATATCTTTTTGATTCACTTTTGGTAATTTGTACCTTTCTAGGAATCTGTCTATTTCTTCTGTGTCTTCTATTCTGTGAGAGTAAAGATTCTCAAAGTAGCTAATGAAAATCTTCTGAATTTCCACTGGGTCTGCAGCAGTTACACCCTTTTCATGCCTTATTGCTTGAATTTGAGGGTTTTTTTTCCTCTTTTTGATGCCATTAGATAGAGGTTATTCAATTTTATTTAATCTTTCATAAAAACTAGCTTTTTCATTCATTACTTCTTTGCACTGTTTTCTTTATCTCAATTGCATTAATTTTTCTCTAATCTTTATAAATTCCTCTCGTGTTTCGCTTTAGTTTTGGTTTACTCTTCTTTTTCTAGACATTTGAGGTGCAGCATTAGGGTATTTATTTGTTCCCATTCTGTTTTCCTAATATGTTAGCTCATAGCTATACATTTCCCTCTAAGAACTGCTATCATTGCATCCCATAAATTCTGATAAGTTGTTGAAATTTCATTGAATTGTAAATATTTTTTTAATTTTTTTTAATTTTTACTTATGTGTGTGGGTGTGTGTGGGTGTGTGAGTGTGTGTGTGTGTGTGTGTGTGTGTGTGTGTGACCAGCTCAGCCCACCAGGGGGCGGAGCTGGCTGGCATGTGGTGCTGGGGGTTTGAACCGCGGTCCCTGTGCTTTGCTAAGCTTGTTCTAAGTAGGTGCTTTAGACCACTGAGCCATCTCACCAGCCCCTGAATTGTAATTGTTTAATTTCTTGTTTAATTTCATCTGTAACCCATTGGTTGCTGAGGAGGGTGTTGTTTAATTTCCATGTATTTATGGGGATTTTGTGGTTTCTTTTGTCATTTATTTCATTTCATTGCACTGTGGTCAGACAATATGCATGGGATAATTTCTGTTTTCTTTCATAAACTTAAACATGACCTATGGATTAGTACATGGTCTATTTTAAAAAATGTCCCATATGCAGGTGAAAATAAAGTGTATTCAGCTGTGGTTGAATGGAACACTCTGTATATGTCCACTATGTCCATTTGTTCCAAGTTCTGGTTCAGTTCTGCCACTTTTTTGCTAATTTTTTGTCTGGTTGACCTATCTTTTCTGGATAAAGAGGTGTTAAGGTCTCCTGTTAAGATGGTGGCATAGTATATTAGATTTTTCATGTCCATTAAGATTTGTCATACGGGGGCCGGGGAGATGGCTCAGTAGAATAAGTGCTTGCCTGGCAAGCACAAGAGTCTGAGTTCAATCCCCGTTTCCACAAAAAAAAAAAAAAAAAAAGATTTGTCATATGTAGGTGAGTGCTCCTGTGTTTGGAGTGTACATATTTATGAGTGTTATCTCTTCCTCTTGTATTTTTCCTGTAACCAGTATGTGATTGCCTTCTTTATTTCATTTGATCATTCTTGGTTTGAAGTTGAGACTGTCTGTGAACAGGATTGCTAAGCCTACCTTTTTCTAAGGTGCTAGGGCATGTAGTATTGTTTTCCACCCTTTGACTTTCAAACCATGAATTTCTTTATGAGTTAAGTGTGTTTCTTGTATATAGCACATTGTTGGGTTTTGCTTCCGAATCCACTGTGCCAGTCTATTTCTTTTAATGGGTGAATTGAGTCCATTTACATTGATGGTTATAATTGAGATGTATTGACTTACGATTGACATGTTATCTACCTACTGTTGTATACCCCTTTTTCTCTTGTGTTTAATTGTTTTCCCTATTTGGTGGGTTTTCTTTGTTATCATTCATGAAGTTGTGGTCATTTTTGGTCCCCCTCTAGCATAATTTTAGTAGTCTGTGTAGGATTGGCTTTGTCATCATGAAATTATTTAGTTGTTCTTTGACATGAAAATATTTCACTTCTCCATCAAACTTGAGAGTTTTGCAAGGTATAGCATTAATTTTGGGCTGTAATTTTTTTTCTTGGTGGACTTGAAGTACTTTCCTCCATGCTCTTCTTAAATACATGGTTTGTGAAAAGAAATCTGCCATTATTCTGATGGGTTGTCAATTAAATGTGATCTGTTGCTTTTCTCTAGCTGCTTTTAGTATATTGTTCTTGGGCTGGATTTATGGGATCCTGACTATTATATGTCTCGGTGTTTGGGGTTTTTTTTTTTGTTTGTTTTTGTTTTTGTTTTTACTAATTTTTTTTTGGCAGAACCGGGGATTGAACTCAGGCCCTTGGGCTTGCCAGAGAAGTGCTTATTCCACTGAGCCATCTCCCCTGCCCCTCAGTGTGTTTTTAATTGGGTTATTGTTACTTAGAGTTCTATATGCTTTGCTTACTAAATGTCAGATTGTGTCCTCATATTTGGGAAGTATTCTGCTATTACTTCTGCCCATTTTTTAATTTCATTTTTATTGACTCTTTTTCTCATTAATGCCTACTAGTTTCACATTGTTCATCTTTGCATCATCTTGCAGATGTTGAATTATTGTTTCCTGCATCTTAGTTGTTTCTAAGAGATTTTATCTTTTCGGTAGCTGCAATGGTGTCTTCAAGATCTGAAACTCTATCTTCAGTGTCCTGTACAGCTCTTTGAATCTGCCTCATGCATTCTATTTCTTTCCTATATTGCTTATTCAAGGATTCCATCATTTTTCTATTCTCTTCTATTTTTTATCAATGTCTTCTTTAGAAGCACTTAGTAATTCTTTCATTATAATTATTACTTTTTTACTTCAGATCTGATCTGATTTCCTCCTCACCCTTTCCGAAGTTGTTTATTAATTCAGAGATTTCAGCTTTGTTATTCCCAATTTCTTCTATGCTAGTGTCTTCTGCATTTGTTCTGGGTGGGCTCAGGGCCTGAGCTTGTATTTTGCTCCTTCTCTCTGTCATTTTGTATGTCACTGTCCTCTGACCTTTCTCTGTAGAGCTTTGGTGCTGTTATAACCTTAGCTCCTACCAAAATTCTTACCCAACAGAGATTATGTGGTTAAGGCAGTTACAGTTTTACATTTACAGAACTACAATTAGGAACACTAATAATGGGTAGTGATATTTAGCAGTTGACAAACTTTTGTGACTAACGGGTTTTTTAGGCTGGGGAGCTGGCTCAGTGGAATAATTGCTTCCCTGGCAAGCACAAGGGCCTGAGTTCAAACCCTGGTTCTGCCAAAAAAAAAAAGAAAGAAAGAAAGAAAAAAAAAAGAAAGAAATCCATTGGGAACTAAGGGGTTTGTATTTTAGACTGCAAGAGCAAACATTATGTCTGTTTATCTAAGCTGATAATAAATTGCGAATTTGCATTTAAGTTAGTTCCCCTAACTAACCTCCCCTTGAAGTCCCTGGGTCCTCCAGGCAGACTAGTTCACCCTGGTTACCTGTTGCCCCCTCTGTCAATCAAGAGAGAAAGAGAAAGGATGCTCTCATAGATCCAGATCTAGCAAAGTGTCTCAGGTTACTGGATCTGGATCTACCAAGTTCGAACTCATCCAGATATGCCTGGCTTGGGTCTGGCTGCTGTGCTCAGCTTCTTCCTGCTGCAGCCCTTGGAAGTGAGCCCTTTGTACCCCTCTGGCAAGATGTTCAGCTCCTGGATTAGCTGGGTGGTTCTGGCGCTTATCTTCTCTGTAGGGACTTCAGCTGCAGTTTCACACCAGGCCTGTCTGATGGAGGAGGTTCCGCGAGTGTGCTGACTGTCACTCATACACAGCCGGCCTGGGCTCAGGCTAGAGGGGATCCAGAGAGCACATGGAAGATCTCATACACCTATAGTAAATATTCTTATTTAGGCTTCTGGTGCATATGCGCAAGAGTTTCTATTGAGAGCACACCTAGAAATCAAATTGCTAACTGGGGAGGTTTATGAATATTTAGGTAAGTAGATACTGACATTTTCCCCTAATGTAGACAGGCCATTTCGCTCCAATCAGTGACATGCTCAAGATTTCATATTTCCAGGGGGCCGGGGAGATGGCTCAGTGGAATAAGTGCTTCCCTGGCAAGCGCAAGGGCCTGAGTTCAATCCCCGGTCCCCCCCCCAAATAAAATAAATATTTCATATTTCCTGCAATCATCAAACCACTATTTGCCTTTCTGCTTCTCTTTGACTTTCTACCCAGTCAAGTGGGTTCAACAAAGCATGTCTTTGCAGTGTGCATGACCATGTTTATGAATTTTGTGCAGCATCTCCTCGTACATTTATTGGCTCTATTGTCCCATGCCATGACATACAGAATAAACTTGAAGAAAACTCTGAAGTAGATGTGAGGTTACTTCCTGTGCTTCCTCTCTAACAAAGGTTTTCACTTTTTAAGTAATTATGGTGTTAACAGCTGTTCAGCTCTTTCAATTATTGCTTGGATGTTTTTTGCAGCCTTGATAGATTTTTTTTTCCAGTGAGTGGGCTACAGTATGCAAGCTACTTTGATCTGGCTTACGTGGGACCTCTGCAGTGTTTCCTTTTTGTAATTTGTTGTCATCATTTCTGTGTCTAGTGTTATCAAGAAAGGTGATATATACTCCGAAAAGCATCTATAAGAAACTGTTCTTGCAACATCAAGGACTTCAACAATTAATACATAACAAAATAGAATCCTTCAGAGACATTATCCTGTTCTCCGAGAGCTTGTCTTCAGACCTGGGCTTGGAAAAGGAGGAAGACGTCATCTGTGATGCTCTTCTAATCCCCATGAGGAGTCCACCAGTCCTGTGCACCATCTTCATGGAAAAAGACAAGACAGGAGACGACTCTACAAGGTCGGTGCGAGCAAATCAACTAAAACTCTATTGTAAACGAACTGCCCAGACTTTAAAAGAGAAGCTGGTAATAGATGGTGGTTATAGTAGGAAAATATTGATCAGGTTCAAGTGCTTCTTCTTGAGTTCTGAAGGCAATGCAACATTGTTTTATGATAATTTCAAAGAACTTTATCCTGTGTCATACTATCATATAACCACGGAGTCTGTGACAAAATTCCTGGAGGCTCTTTGTTGCCTTCAATTGAGCAATGAGCTTGCCTCTGAGATGAAAATCATTATAGATCATGTTCAGAATAATGACATAGAGTGCAGATCTCAGCCACACCACAGACAGTGGCCTCGTCTACAAAAGTATCTTTCATGCTTTAGACAATGACATTTTTTTCAAAATTTTATTGATAAACAGCAATGAGACAGTTTCTAATCAAACAGGAAGTACATTTTCAACAAATAACACACTGCATATATTCTTCTTAGTGGTTAATTGCTGTACAAGATGCGGAATTGAGATCCTATTTACAAACACCATTAGAACAAATCATTCTATTCATTAAGAGAATGCACCTATATATCTATCCTAACCACTTTCAATACACAGATACAAAATGGACATTCGTCTATATACCCCATTTTTTCTAAGTTCCGTTATTGAATATTATAGGTGTGTAAACTCAGCAAAATATTCAAAAAGAGTCCAGTAGACCATAATAGCATTGGGTCTTCTGTTTAACTGGCAATGTCAGAAATTATTGACCTGAGTCCCCCACAGCTCAACATAACAGCATGACTTTACTTCCTATATTTCGTCTTCATACTTTTCTACTGGATGGTTAAGACCAAGGTGAAGCAGGACGTGTGCAAGAAGAGTTGTAGCTTTTTGGTCTGAGAAGGTCAGTGAAATCCCCTCAGGATTTATCCTGAGATCCTGTACCTCAGATTGTAGAAACTTTGTCAGTGCAGCCATGTGGATGAGTCACAGCCATTGCTTGGCCAATGTGCTCTCCGTGAAAGCCTGAGAGAGTGTTTTCTCCCCATGTGACTCTCCTTCGGCATACTCTACATCATCGATCACTTTCCTCTTTGGCCCCATAATCTTCTTGATCAGAAAATTTGGGACACTACCGAGGTACATGACATTACAGTACAAGTTCTCGTTCCTGAGTCTTAATTGACCTTAGAAGGTTAGGGCCAAAATGTTGGCTTTCCTTGTAGCCCTCCTTTTTCTCTAATTTTGGTCTGCAAACTTAGGTTGTTAACCATCCAGAAGACAAGCTTATTGTTATTATCAAACGATTTAGGCTATTAAGCTTAACCTCACTATCTCACTGCACTTCAAACATCTTAGGCATAATAACGAGCAGGTATTTTTCATCAAGTAGTGATATGTTGAACTTTAAGTCCCTGCATAATATGATAAAAAAGCATTTAAAAATTAGATTATATTTTAAAAATAGGATAAAGAATTATATACTTCTCATGTTTGCACATAAGTCCAAAAATCTCACCAGACAATGACATTCTTTAATTCTTCAAAAACGTGCCTGTGAAAACTTTCCAAATTAAGCAACTTTCTATGATAGTCAAAAATTAAGGATGATTAGTAACACTCTATACATCATTCATGAATACTTTTTCCTCAGTAGTATAATAGCGAAAGAAAGCTGAATTCCAGGGAAGCAACTGGCCTGCAATAGGATAACCACAAAAATGCCAACTTAAAAAGAAATCCATTGTCTGTGTTTCCATTCCTTCTAGCTGGTGACATTGTAGGCACTTCCGAATTATAAACTTGCATCTCTCAGTAATGTCACTGACTAGTTGGAAGATAATTATGTGCACCATGTTGTAAGAAAATGCGTTGTCTAGTCACTATTGTTGCATATGCCACGAGATGGTTTGTATATATTCGAATGCCTGAGGAACAGATTTCCACAGGCTCCCAACAGTGTAGAAGCATGGCACAGAGGTTGGGAAATTTGATAAGAAACGGTCATGTTGACTTATAAGGCACATAGTAGAATTTTGAAACAAACAGAAGCTTGTAGAAATAAATGGAAAACTGTTCTCTGAGAGCATCCTTTACGGAAAACCTCCATGGAGTGCTCAAGTCTTCCATTGTCTGTATGGAATAAGGCAGTCTATGCTTATAAAAAAAGCAAAGACAGAATATTATCCAGCTGAGGCCCTCTGGGATGAGTCCACAAACTCAAGCCTTCTACTGATATAAATCAGAGAGGTGGGTGGTGAATAGGACAGAGGGCTAGGATAAAGAAACTTAGCATGCGTTGGTTGTAAGAGGAAACAGCGATTTTTACCTGTAGTGATAAATCACTGTGGGTTTTTGTTGTTATTATGAAAAGATTTTAGCTTAGCGGATTAAAGCTCCTGCTTAGGCAAACGCAGGGGCCGGGAAGTCCCAGGGCTTCCTTGCCGGCCCAGGCCCCTGGGCCATGCTGAGAAGGCAATTGAGGCTGAGCATGGTGGCCTAAGCCTGAATCTCAGCACCTGGGAGGCTATAAACAGGAGTATAACTATGAGTCTGATCTACACGGTGAAACTCTGTACTCCTTGTACATCCGGTTCTAAATACCAAAAAAAAAAAAAAAAAAAAAAAAGATTTAGGTTGCTCCTTATATTTATCAGAAAATTGTAGTACTAATTCAAGTACATACAGTTTCAAATCGAAATCTGCATTTATGTATTCTGGTTGTTAACTTACTTCTGTGCAAATATGTTTTATCATCATAATTTTTATACTCACGTGATAGTCAGTAGCATAAAAGAGTGATAGTCAGTAGCATAACTTTGCGATTTGGGATCGCAATGTTATTTGCGATCCCAAAATATAAAGAAGCCATTAACATGTTCTGTACATTTTCATATTTCTCAAATAAATCTTTTTTCAAACATGTAAATAATTGACTTCTATGAAACTCTTTTTTTCTTAGAATATATCATTAGGATTTTAATCTTTTAAGATGTTAAGCTTTATGGATTTTGAACTTTCTGGATAATGGCATTCAGAATTAGGGCCCAGAATGCAGCCTACAAAGAAGATATAGCTCTCCTAACTGAGTCTGAATCAAACAGATGAGCTCCAATCCATGAGGCAAAAAAAAGGATAATTCCACAAAGACTGTCAGAAATTTCAACATCTCTCTGCCAATATTTATTTGGACCAGTAGACAAAATAACTGAAGGCACAGAGAGGAATTCAACACTGTCAGAGGACAATATCTAATTGACACTTGTAGACCACCCCCAACAAGAGTATGTTCCTAAATTCTCAGCATGGAGAATATGCCAGCATGTACCATTACCTGGGCCATAAAACAAACTACCACAAATTTTAGACTTGAAATTATGCACTGTATTTCAGGACAGAATAGGAATTAAAGTAGATATCCAAAGAAAATGTAACAGGAAACAATCCAGACACTTAGAAACTAAAGACATACTTCTAAATAAGCTACAGATTAAAGATGGGGCCTCAAGGTTAATTTTTTAGTTCTTTAAAGTAAAAGAATGTAGAATATATCACAATTATGAGAAATATGTAATAATACTGATGAGATGCCCTATCCTGACTGATATCTAGATGCCCCCAAATCTTCATGTGCTCACAGGTGAGGCTTTGGGGAGGTGGCCAGATCATAGCTGTGTCATAGTGGATCATGGGTCTGTAATATTGAATTAGGCCACTGATTGCTTTTGCATAGTTCTGGTGGATAAGGGACAAGCTGAACAATGACAACCCAGCTTGGCAGTAGGTGGCACTGATCACCAGGCTGGTATTCTGGATAGAACAAAAAAGAGAAAGAAAGAAACTTCATGGCCTCCTGTGTGTCATGCCATGAACTGCTTTTGGGCTGCCAAGCTCTTCCTCCATACTTCCCAGTCTTGGGCCCAGACATCTATGGACTGAAACCACTCCAGACTATAAGGTAAAATAAATCTTTCATCATTTAACTTGGGGGTGTTGAGCATTTTGTCTCAGCAACAATAAAAGTAACTATAACACACAGTTATTTAAGAGGAATTTTATTTTATTTTATTTTATTTGTGGAACTGGGGATTGAACTCAGGCCCTTGCGCTTGCCAGGGAAGCGCTTATTCCACTGAGCCATCTCCCCGGCCCCTTAAGAGGAATTTAAACACTAGGTCTATACAATAGTATGGTAGGCTGAATTATAGTACTCCAAAATGGTCATCTTTGAATTCCTTGTATCTGTAAATATGTCACTCATACAGATTTCAGGAAGAATTTTGCAGGGATTTGTTTTTCCAGTACCAGGGATTGAACTCAGGACCTTGCACTTATGAGGCAGGTGCTTATGCAGCTGAGCTATCTCCCGGCCCAGTGCAGAGGTTTTGTTGTTTTATTTTGTTTTGTTGCAGGACTGAGGATTAAATCTGAGCCCTTGCACTTGCCAGGCAAACACTTATTCTACTGAGCCATCTCCCTGGCCCCAGTGCAGAGGTTTTTAAGAGTTTGGATTATCTAGGTGGATCCAGTAAAACCAGAAGAATCCCTGCAGGAGGGAAACAAGAGAAATCAGAATCTGGGAAAGAAAAAGGTGGAAATACAATTCAAAAAAGAGAGAATGTGGTACACAGTTGTCTTGGTTACTCTTCTCTCATTGCTGGGACAAATACCAAACACTCCAAATGAAGGAAGGAAACATTTATTTAGCTCGCAGTTACTGCAAGTTTCAGTCCATACTCAGCTGGCTCCAAGGCAGAGCAGCACATGTCAGAGAGCAACCTTTCATGGCAGTGGCAAAGAGCAGAGAGAAAAGGGAGGAGTATGGGCAGCAATGGCTCCATTCAGGCTGTCTGCCCCAGGCTTGGTGTAGTACTCACACCCATAATACTAGCAGCACTCACACCCATAAGCTCCGTGGATCATGAGGTAATCACACATTCTAGAATCCTGCTCCATGCCTGCATAAGGCTTATTTTGGGGGGAGAGGGCGTCAACTAGACACAAACCATAGCAACAGTGTTGGCTTCAAAGGAGGAAGAAACTGCAAACTGAACAATGCAGACAGCCACAAGAAGCTGGAAAAGGCAAGGAAACGAGCTGCAAACCTGCTGACAATCTGATCTGATCTAGTGGTATTTCTACTTCTGCCCTCCAGAAATGTGTAGGACATTCTTGTTTTAAGCATGTGAGTTTTTAACAATTTATTATAATAGCCTTAAGACTATGATACAAGGAGGAAAGAAAAAAGTCTAAACACCCACCTCAGCAATATAGATAAAGAAGAGCAAAATAAATCTAACGCAATCAGAAGAGAAATGAGGTGCAAAATTTAATGACAATGGAAACACAAATACATCAAAAATCAATTTAAAAGAGCTAGTTTATTGAAAGGCCAAAAGGACTGAGAACTATCCAGCAAGACTGACAAAGAAAAGTGAGAGCTCATGTATTACCTGAGAAACAAAACAGGGAAAATCATTTAAACTGTGCAGACCTCACACGGACAAGGGAATGTTGTGGGCAGCTCAGTTACAAATTATGATAGCTTACTTGCAATGGAACACTTCCTCAAATCCAACCAGTCCCAGTTCTTCTAAAATTAAAAAAAAAAAATACTTGAAAGAATCCTATACATAGTCAGAAGATTAAATTTGTCTCTTGGGCTGGTGAGATGGCTCAGTGGTCTAAAGCACCTACTTAAGAACAAGCTTAGCAAAGCACAGAGACAGCAGTTCAATCCTCCAGCACCACATGCCAGCCAGCCCCGCCCCCTGGTGGGCTGAGCTGGCCACACACACACACACACACACACACACACA
>NW_004524648.1:11616699-11621275 GCF_000260255.1 Octodon degus | reverse complement strand
AGCACAATTTGTGATAGCCAAATCTTGGAAACAACCAAGATGCCCATCACCTGAGGAAGGGATGAAAAAGATGTGGTATTTTTATACAATGGAGTATATTACTCAGCTATACAGAATGATAAAGTCGAATCCTTCATATATAAATGGATGACTCTAGATGATATACTCATAAGTGAAATAAAGTAGAAATAAAAATTGAAAGGTATAACACAACTAAGCATAAAGCAAGAACTTAAGGATTCAACAACAAAGAGAAGGCAAGGAGAAAAGCTAGGAAACATGGCAGGGACAAAACCATACATTTATATACACAAGACAGTTAAGGCAATGGTCCTGAGAATTTCCATCAGTTTTTTGAAACTAGCAGTTAATTGGTAGATTCTCACCCTGACTATATATGCTGACACATATGAACTAAGCAACTGCGCTGAAGATAGCAATGTGTGATACTAGGGCCATGTTTGGAATCTGTGTCATATTGGTTTTCTAAAAGCATACTGCTTCTAATATCATATCAATCACTGCTATACTCTCTCAAGTAAATGTTTATTTTTAAAAAATATAATAAATGAAAACAAGAGACAAGAAAAAAATCATAGGACTATTAGCTACAATGTCGTATATGATTAGATTTCTAAATTTCTGTATAAAAATTTGTAATTGTTCATTTCTTTTTTCCCTTTTTTCTATTTTTTTTCACATTCTGTATGTATTTGAAGTTTAGCATATCAATGATTGACAGAAAATACCTGATCCATATTGCATCTAAGGCATTTGATATTCAGACAGATACTGATGTTAGGCTCAACAGCCTATGTTTTAGGGTAATAATATGATTAAGCTTCTCTTCCAGAGGGTCAACAACTTAAGTTTGCAGACAAAAAATTAGAAAAAAAGAAGGGCTACAAGGATAGCCAACATTTTGACCCTAGCCTTTCAAGGTCAGGGAGGACTCAGGACATAAGGGAATCTGTTCTATAACATCCTGTAACTAAGTGTATCCCAAATTCTGTGAACAAGGAGATTATTTCTCTGATTATGGGGCCACAGAGGAATGTGATTGATGATGTACAGTGTGCCTAAGGAGAGTCACATGGAAAGAAAATATTCTCTCAGGCTTTCACAGAGAGCACATTGGTCAAGCAATGGCCGTAATTCATCCACATGGCTGACACTGACAAAAGATCTACAAAGTAGATAGGAAGTAGTTATGAAGTTATTCGATGCAAAGAAAGTTATGAACTGGCAGTACAGGGTTTCAGGGTAAATCCTTGGGGGATTTGACTGACCTTGTCAGATACAGAATTTACACTTTTTGTTATATAAGTCTTGCCTTATATTAGTCTTAACCATCAAGCAGAAATGTATAATAGCAAGGTATAAACAATAAAATCATATTAATATGCTGAGCTGTAAAAGGCTTAAGTCAACAACTTCTGACTTTGCCAGTCATGCAGATAACCCACTACTATTATAGACTACTGGACTATATTGGTTTACTCTGCTGAATTCATGCACCTACAATATAAGAATGGTAATGGAATACATATCTCTGACAAAAGTAAACAGAAAAGGAGGATATAAATGAAGGACCATTTGTGTGTGTGTGTGTGTGTGTGTGTGTGTGTATGCATAGATATACAGCTACTTTCTTTTAATTCAATGAGAAGAAAGTTATGAACTAATAGTGTCTAGACAAGAAATTATGTCTGCATCTTGTACTATGAATAACTACTACAAAGACAACAGTATGCAATGTATTCATTATTGTAACTGTACTACTAACCTGTTTTGAAACTATCTCATTGCTACTTGTTTCTCAATAAAATTATTTTTAAAAAATGTACATGTGCAATAAACATGTGTACAAACATGCTTGAAATGCATGGAGCTCTATATGATGATCTGGAAGCACATGCGCACCTGGAATTCATCCCACTCCATGGGAGTTTCTGATAATGGAGTAGGAGAGCTTTGTAAAGTTTTATTTTCAGCCTGCACAGATGACCCAGTGTACAGACACCTGCCATCAGCTGGTTTTCACAAGACAGAACTGGGCGGTCTCTGCAGGGCTATCCAGCAGGGACCACAAGACATCCTCCAGGGTTGCCCACCATAAATACTGTCCCTTAGAGAGTATTCCCCATCTGAGCACGAGGTCAGGAGAGAGCTAAAGTGGGGGAAGGGGGATTGAGGCCATCCAAATAATCAGATAGAAACCTAGCACCACCCTAATGGTAAACAACAGGGCAGAAAATTAGCTTGCAGTTTCCTTTTCCCTGGTGCCAGCACTCATTGAGTTTCCACTGGGGTCTGCTCAGCAGCTACCATTGAACAACTCCAGAGTGTTTTGGGTGGCACCTTCCTGGGGCGTGCCGGCTGTGGGCACCAGGGAAGGACATGACCTGACACTCTGTGACCTGAGGCACTATCAGGAGGGAATAAATGTTAGGCTTCAAGTTGTACTGGGTCACCAAATCCCATCTGGGAGAGGTGTGTGGAACTCCTGTTGGTATCTGGGGCCATTGTAGCAGATCTGAAGCATAAACCTGGGGGTGAGAGTGGTTAGGGGCCATAAGGACTGAGAGAGGAACCCCTCTGGGGTTGGGGATTAGGAGCAGCAGGCAGGGAGAGGAATAGGAAGGGAGGACAAGGCCAGGCCTTGAGCAGTGCAATACGCACTTGCTGTTGTTCTTTCCTCCCCACCCCCACACTCCTATGTTCCTCTTTCTGTCATTTACCGAAGGAGAGAGAAGAGGAAGAGCTAGGAAGTGGCCTGCAAAAGAACACTGTGAAGAACCAGGAAGCAATGAACATTTTGACATTTGCTGAGACTTCTGGGGTGTTTTCTCTGTGTATTAGATTTCTACTGATTTGATCAAGGCCCAGTGTGCGAGTGGGACCGCCTGGGCCCACAGGATCCTCATTCGACCCAGGCCAGGCATGTGAGTGAGACCGCCAAAGGCCAGCTGGATCCTCATTCAACCCAGAGCCCAGACCCAGTGTGTGAGTGAGACTGCCCGGCGCCCTCCTGATCCTCATTCAAGCCAGTACCCAGGCCCTTGGGTGAGCAGAACTCCCCGCATCAGACAGGCAATCCTGTTGTGGAACCCTGCAACAGAATTCCCTGCAGAGAGGCTAGAAGCAAGACTCACCCTGCTGATCCAGGAGCAGAACATCTTATCAGAGTGTCACAGAGGGTTCACTTTGAAGGCTGCAGCAGGAAGAAGTGGAGCACAGCAGCCAGACCCCAACCAGACCCAAGCCACACCCACCCGGATGAGTTTGAATTTGGTAGATCCAGACCTGGTGCTAAGGTAACAACTCTATCTAAGCTGTACACCAAAGGTCAAAAGATAGTGCTATACAAAATGACAAAGAGAAGGAACAAAATGCAATCTCTGGCCCCAAGTCCACCAAGAACAAAAACAGGAGACAATAGTACAGAAGAAATTGGAAATCACACAACTGAAATCTCTGAAATAAGAGTCTGAAGGAAAGAAACAACTGCAGAAAGGTATAGAGGAAATTAGATCAGAAATAATTTCTGAAATAAAAAAGAAGTGATAACTAAAATGAAGGAATTACTAAATGCTTCTAAAGAAGACACTGATTTTAAAAAAATAGAGGAGAATAGAAAAATGATGGAAGTGAACCCAGCGTGTGAGTGAGACCACCCAGGGCCCGCTGGATCCTTGAATGAGCAATATAAGAAAGAAATAGAATGCATGAAGCAGATTCAAAGTGTTATATAGGAAATTAAAACCAGGGCAGGGGAGATGGCTCAGTAGAATAAGTGCCTGCCTGGCAAGGGCAAGGGCCTGAGTTCAATCCCTGGTTCAGCCAAAAAAAAAGATCCCAGAAATTCAGCACAAGAAAAGTATACTAAAAGCAGCTAAAGAAAAGAAACCCATCAGAATAATGGCAGATTTCTCTTCACAAACCATCAAGTCAAGAAGCGCATGGAGCAAAGTATTATAAGTCTTGCAAGAAAACAAATTCCAACACAGACTGATACACCCTGTAAAACTCTCTTTCAAGTGTAATGGAGAAGTGAAATACTTCCATGCCAAAGAACAACTAAAGAATTTCGTGATGACAAAGCCAACCCCACACAGACTACTAAAAGACATTCTAGAGAGGGATCAAAATGATTACAACTCCATGAATGAGAATGGAAAGAACCCACCAAATAGGGCAAACAATTAAACACAGAAGAATAAGAGACATACAAAAGCAATCTTTCAGTTATTCTTTTGTATACAGCAGCAAAATATTTCCATCAGTATACTCTACAAATGGACTTCTCCTGAACCCTATGGGTCATGATTCTATCCAAGTCCACAGGGTGGATATCAAGGAAATAGCAGTAGCTCAGTCCCACAAGTGACACCTGGCCACCAGTAAGTGTTATGAACACTGTATATGTCCACAAACTAACACGCTATGTGATATCCTATCCTTAGACTCTTAGCAGGGCTGGTCTTCTATTTGCAATTCCAGTGTTTATCTTATATTTTACTCTTAGTAATTCTTCACTATCATGAAAACTTTTTTTAGTTCAATTGTTTTGAAA
>NW_004524648.1:11611285-11616599 GCF_000260255.1 Octodon degus | reverse complement strand
CACACACACACACACACACACACACACACAAATAAATAAAATTTATTTAAAAAAACCAGCAAAAAAAAAAAATTGTCTCTTAAGAACTTCCAAAGAAGAATCTAGAAATGAATGATTTCACTGAAGACATGTTCCAAACAGTAAAAAGAAAAAGGTAGTACTGTATTTCAATCGAAAGGGAAACAGGAGAAGAGGAAGAAGAGAAGAAAAAAAAAATCAGTTATACATGTTGTTTACCTAAACTGAGCTTCTACTTCCCATTTTATCAGATAAATCCATTTATTGGAGGAATTCATAGTATTACCAAAACTCAAGATGATGCAAAAGGAAAGAAACCCAAACTGGGCATGGTGGTGCATGCTTGTAATACTAGCATTCTGGGGGATGGGGGAGGAGGCTCTCTAAAAGTTCAAAGGCACCTTGGACTACAGAGTGAGCTCAAGGCCAGGCTGAACTACATGAGACCCAGTCTCCAAATACCAAAACCCAAAATCCAACAGTGGAAAAAACAAAACAAAGGAAAAGAAAAAGGAAGAGAGAGGGACAGACAGAGCCAGAGATAGAGATACAGAGAAAAGAGAAATAGGAAAGATAGAGAGACAGACAGAAAGACAGACACAGAGGATCAGAGATAGAGAGGCAGAGGGATAGAGAGAAAGAGAGACACAAAGAGAGAAGAAAATGAATGTAAGAAAAAGTCATCACCATAAAAATTGCAGGAACCCAAAGTCTGAACTTACTAACAAAATGTGTGTTGGGTTAGATGAGAAAGGGCAGCTGAAGGACATGGTGGCACCTATGGGACCTCTATAGTGACCAGGGAGAAACTGTTACTACTGATCATTTTTACCAGTAGAAATAGAATGAAACAAATTGATTTCATAACCTCTGACAGATACTTCGAGGTATCAATTTAACTGGATTAAGTAATACACAGTAAGACCCCGTCTCAAAACCAGCAAACCAACCAGACACTTCTGTCATCCCAGTAGTCAGGAGGCTAAGGCAGTAGTGAGTTTGCTGTGTTTCAGGCCAGTCTAGGGTATGTAGGGAGAACCTATGTTAAAAAAAAAAACAGACAAACAAGCAACAATACAAAACAAACAAGTAAAACATTTCCATCAACATTTCTTGTTAAAGATCTGTTAGTGAAAAATTCTATAAGAGGTTTTTTAAAAATCTTATTTGTGTCTGAAAAAGTCATAGTTTGTCTCTACTGGGAAGGAGGAGAGGAGTGTGTGTGTGTGTGTGTGTGTGTGTGTGTGTGTGTGTGTGTAGAGTCCTAGGTTCAAAATATTTCCTTCAACATTTTATAGATGCAAAGTCCTGGAGTAGATAACACTGTTTTAGACACTCTAAAGAAAAAGAGAAACATTTCAGTACCATACCCTGGAGATTTACTGAAAGAGAAAGGCATGGATCATGGGAGGAAAGGTAGGCTATGACATTGTATGAACATTACAGTCACATTAAAACACAGGTGTTGGCTCCCAAGACCCCAAGACTGGGCATGTGTATGGAAACTTCTGCCTACTCCTGATGCCAAAGACCCCTCCCCAGCCACACTCCAGGTGTGGCATGAGGGTGGGTACTCCCACTTGTTCCTGCTGGCAGCACCAAAACACCTCCACCAAACCCTAGGCCTGGCGAGTGTGTGTGTGTGTGTGTGTGTGTGTGTGTGTGTGTCCACCCGCCTGCTCCTGCTTGCCATGCCCAAGACCCCTCCCCAGCCAAACCCCTGGACCTGCACCACGCCTCCTGTGGAATCTTGCAGCAGAACTCCCTGCAAAGAGGCCAGAAGTCAGACCCACCCAGCTAATCCAGGAGTTGAACATCTTGCCAGAGTGGCCCAGCGGGTCACCTCTATGAGCTGCAGCAGGAAGTTGAGCACAGCAGCCAAATGAAAGCTATGCACATCTGGACAAGTTCAAAGTTGGTAGATCCAGACCCTGTAAGCTGAGAAACTTTGCTGGACCCAGATCTATGATGGTGTCCTCTCTTTTTTATTCATGATCTACAAAAGGGGCAACAGGAAACCAGGTGAACAAGTCTGCTTGGAAGACCCTAGGTACATCAAGGGGAGGGGATTAGACAGAATTTAGGGGAGCTAACTTAAATATAAATTCCTGATTTAATATTGGTTTAGCTGCACAGGCATAATATTTGTTCCTACTGTCTAAAATACAAACTCTTTTAGTTACAAAAGTTTGTCAACTGCCAAGTATCACTACTTATTATTAGTGTCACTAATTGTATTCTGTAAATACAAAACTAAAACTGGCTTAACCATATAATCTCTTGGGTAAGAATTTCAGTAAGTGCTAAGGTTATAACTTCACCAAAGTTCTACATCAAAGGTCAGCTGACAGTACCATTAAAAATGACAAAGAAAAGGAGTAAAATGCAAGCTCAAGCCCCGAGCCCATCCAGAACAAATGCAGGAGACACTAGCATAGAAGAAATTGGGAGTCATACACCTGAAATGCCTCAATTAATAGAGTCTAAAGTAAAGAAACACCTGCAGAAAGGTAATCTAGGAAATCAGATCAGAAATAACTTCTGAAATAAGAAAAGAAATCTCTGAATTAATAGTATCTTATGTAAAGAATCAACTGCAGAAACATAGAGGAAATCAGATCAGAAATAATCTCTGAAGTAAAAAAAAATATATAACTATAATGAAACAATTAATAACCACTTCTAAAGAAGACGCTGATAAAAAAAAACTAGAGGAGTATAGAAAAATGATGGAAGCATTGAATGAGCAATATAGGAAAGAAATAGATCACATGCACAGTCAAAGAGATATAGAGGAACTTAAAATCTCAATCACGAGCTTGAAAAACCATTTGAATGAAAATGAAGATAGAGTTTCAGATCTTGAAGACAACATCACAGCTAGTGAAAAGGTAAGAAAACATCTTTTAAAAACTAGGATGCAGGAAAAAATAATTCATCACCTGCAAGACGATGCAGAGATGAACAATGTGATACTAATAGGCATCAATGAGAAGGAAGGAGTCAATACAAATGATATAAAAAGAATATGAGCAGAAGTAATAGCAGAAAACTTCCTAAATATGGGGCAACAATCTGACATTCAGATAACCAAAGCGTATAGAACTCCAAATAACATCTACTCAATTAAAAACACACTGAGACATATAATAGTCAAGATTTCAGAAATCCAGCACAAAAATAATATACTAAAAGCTGCTAGAGAAAAGAAACAGATCACATTTAAAGTAAAACCCATAAGAATAATGGCAGACTTCTCTTCACAAACCATGAAGGCAAAAAGAGCATGGAGCAGAGTACTGCATGTTCTCTATGAAAACAAATTCCAGCCCAGACCACTATACCCTGCAAAACTCTCTTTCAAGATTGATAGGAAGTGAAATAGCTCCATGACAAAGAACAACTCAAAAATTTCATGATGCAAAAGCCAACTCTACACAGACTAATAAAATACATTCTAAAGAGGGACTAAAATGACCAGAAATTCAAGAACAAGAACAGAAAGAAACCAGTAAATAGAGAAAATAACTAAACAGGAGAAAAAGGTATAAACAACAGTAGGTAGATGACATGTCAATCATAAGTCAATGCATCTCAACTATAACCATCAATATAAATGGATTCAATTAATCAATTAAAAAATAGACTGGCAGAGTGGATCAGAAAGCAAAAATCCAGCAATATGCTGTATATAAGAAACATATGTAACTGAAAGAAATTCAGGGGCCATGGAGATGGCTGAGTAGAATAAATGCTTCCCTGGAAAGCACAAGGGCCTGAGTTCAATCCGTGGTTCCACCAAAAAAAAAAAAAATCATACGCTGAAATTCAAAGGGTAGAAAACAATACTATATGCCCCAGCACCTCAGAAAAAAGGAAGAGAAGCAATAATTTTCACAGTTTGAACTTCAAACCAAGAGAAGGCCACTGCATACTGGTTAGGGGGAAAATGCAACAGGAAGAGGTAACACTCATAAATATGTACGCACCAAACATGGGAGCATCCAACTATATAAGACAAATCTTAATGGACATGAAAAAACTGATATCCAACACCACAATCTTAACAGGAGACCTTAACACCCCCTTATCCCAAAAACATAGGTCAAGCAGACAAAAAATTACCAAAGAAGGGGCAGAACTGAACTTGGAACAAATGCACTTAGTAGACATGCAGTGTTCCACCCAATCATAGCTGAATGCAAATTTTTTCAGCTGCACATGGGACATTTTCTAAAATACACCACATATTAGTTCATAGGTCATGTTTAAGTATATGCAACAAAACAGAAATTATCCCATACATATTATCTTACCACAGTGTAATTAAACTGGAAATAAACAACAAAAGAAACTACAAAAATCCCATAAATACATGGAAATGGAACAGCACCCTATTCAGCAACCAGTGGGTCACAGTTGAACTTAAGAAATTAAACAATATGTATAAGTCAATGAAAATTCAAGCACAACTTATCAGAATTTATGGAATGCAATGAAACCAGTTCTTAGAGGGATATTTATAGCTGTGAACTCACACATTAGGAAAACAGAATGGGAACAAATAAATGCCCTAATGCTGCAACTGAAACATTTAGAAAATGAAGAGCAAGCCAAACCCAAAGCTCAAAGAGGAGAGAAAATTATAAAAATTGGAGCAGAAATTAATTCAGTTGAGACAAAGAAAATAATTCAAAGAATTAACAAATCAAAAAGCTGGTTCTTTAGGGCTGAGGGGGGGCGGGGAATAGCTCAGTAGAATAAGTGCTTGCCTGGCAAGCATAAGGGCCTGGGTTCAATCCCTGCATCCACCAAAAATAAATAAATAAATAAATAAATAAATAATAAAAAGAAAGAAAAAAAGAAAAAGAAAGTTACAAATTACCAAAACTGAATCAAGAAGATATAAAAACTTCAATAACTCAAAAACAGTCAATGAAATAGAAAATGTAATGAAAAAACGTACCAACAAAGAAAAGTCCAGGTACTGATGGATTCACAGCTGAATTCTACAAGGAATTTCCAGAAGCTATAACCCAAATACTTCTCAAACTTTTCAGTGCAATGTAAAAGGAAGTAATCCTCCCAAAATCATTCCTGGAGGCAAGTGTTATACTCATGCCAAAACCAGGCAAAGATGCAACTAAAAAATACAATTATAGGCCAATCTCCCTCATGAACATAGATGCACAAATCCTTAATAAAATCCTAGCAAATAGAATACAGCAAATCATCAAGAAGATCATACACCATGACCAGGTAGGATTCATCCCAGGGATACAAGGATGGTTCAATA
>NW_004524648.1:11601385-11603575 GCF_000260255.1 Octodon degus | reverse complement strand
TACAGCAAATAACCACTAGGAAGAATGTATGCAATGTGTTAATTATTGAAACTGTCCTACCAATTTGGTTTGAAACTGTCTCATTGCTATTTGCTTCTCAATAAAATTATGGAAAAAAATTAAAAATATTTATACTGTATCTTTGACTTACAATCTACTTAAAAAACATGGTATGATTTTTTTCTAGTATTAGAATCTTTAAAAAGTATATTTCCATTGACTTTATATCGCTTCTTTATTTTTGTTTTTATTTATTTATTTATTTATTTATTTATTTTTATGGAACCGGGGATTGAGCTCAGACCCTTGCGCTTGCTAGGGAAGCACTTATTCCACCGAGCCATCTCCCTGGCCCCATAAGGATTTTTTTTTCTCCAAATGCTTTCAGGGCAGGTTTGGTGGCTGGAGTGTTGTGGGGATCGAACTACAGCAACCTGAGGCTGACAATATCGTTTCTTTAAAAAAAATACAACAAAATGTTTAATGAGCAAATTCGTCTTAGCAAATGAAACTGCCACAGAGGGGTCAGGGCCACGTGGTGGGGCTGGGGCCGGGGACTAGCAGCCACTACCTAGGAAACCCAGTGGGGGTGGGGTGGGCAGAAGGGAAGTCTGAGGTTTGGCCATATATAAACATGTTACATTGCTATGGGGGAAGAAATGGAGGGGAGACTGTGGCGAGGGGCCAGGCCCCACCTGTACTGCACAGCACACGCGGGCTGGACCCCATCCCCATGTCTGTGGGTGCTTATATCTCATGTGGGCTGTGTGTGCTGCCTGTCCCCGCCCCCCACCCCACCCCTGCCATCCAATTTCTGCCAACTGCCACTGCTGTCACTCCTGCCTGAGCCTTAGGAGGAAAAGGGTGGGGCAGGCAGGGGGCTCCTCTGTGGCCACGCTGGTGGTAGGAGTGGTAGGAGTCCAGGTCACTGTACTTTGTGACAGTCACTCTGTTGGCAAACTTACAGCCAGTCAGGCCTTGCATGGTTTTCTGGTTTTCTGGCAGTCAAACACAGAGGTGAACTCCACGAAGATCTTTCTGAATCCAGGCACCTCTACACCATCCACAGGCCAGGGAATCTCAATGGACTGGACTAGCCCATACTTGCTGCGCTCATCCTGCTCATCCTCCACAATCTCCTTGTACTCCCTGTCAACTAGCAGCTCCTCGGGGAGCACCATGTCCATGAGGCATGGGACCTCGGTCGGGTGACCGCCCATCTGCACCTAAGAGAGCTCACCAGGTCTGGCACTTGCTGGGTCACAGAGGTCAGGTTGGTGGTGCTCAGCGTGGCATTCTTGGCTCCCATACTTGCCCTCTGGACCGACCAGCAGCTTCTGGACCAGCAACTTCTTGTCCCCCAGCTGCATCCCATTCAGCCCTGTGATGGCCTGGTCAGTGACGTTGATGTCCACATATTCATAGAAGGTGTAGCCCTTGGAGAGCCCTGTTGCACTGTCCTTGACCAGGTTGAAGGTCTTGAGAGGCCCAAAGGATGTCAGCAACTCTTTTACCTGGTCATCATTCAGGTAGTTGGGCAGACCAGTGAAAAGCTAATGGGCAGAGTCAGGGACCACGGTAGACACAACTCCAGGAGTCACATAGACCAAGGAGTTCTCTGACATGTTGGGCAGCGGTTGTTAGTCATGAGGCCTGCGAATCTTTGGCAACTGGCCTTGGAAGATGATGCCATAGAAAGCCACAGCCTGGGTTGTCTCGTTCACTGAGCAGAATTCCAAAAAGGCAAAGGCACATCCAACACCGGCTTGCCAGGAGCCTGGGTTAGCACCCCCCGCCCCAGGCACATCTAAGCATTGAAGAAATCCATCATGGCTTCCTCATTTATGCCAAAGAGGATGTTGCCCACATAGAGACCCTGGGCCTGTCTGGTCACCTGGCTCCCAACCACAGGCACCAGTATTGGGGTCAGAGCCAGGCCTGTCAGGGGTCATGGTGGGAAGGAGGGCAGTAGCTGGAATCTGGCCAGCAGCTTGCATAGCCTTGTACCCAGTATTTACTTCTCCCGTTTTTTGTTTTTTTGTTTTTTGTTTTTTGTTTTTTGTTTTTCAGTACAGGGGATTGAACTCAGGACCTTGCACTTGCCAGAGAAGCAGTTATTCTACTGAGCTATCTCCCTGGTCCAACCTTCTTCCTCTTATCATGGTGAGGGTAGCAGATCAATCCTCCGTG
>NW_004524648.1:11600158-11601144 GCF_000260255.1 Octodon degus | reverse complement strand
TTTATTCTCATTGAGCTGCCGGTCGAACTTGTCAAAGTCCAACATGCTGAAGTGGCCGTGTAAGGCCTGAGAAGCTCTCGCCTCACCTTGCTGCCTGCGCACTCTAGCCACTTCGTCTACTTCCCTATATTGCTTCTTCCTCATCTTTTACACACACGCGCGCGTGCACACGCGTGAGGGCGCACACACACACACATATGAAAAACATATGTATATAACCTAACATAAGATTGATACTGTTTTGTAGAAATCTTCAAAGGCCTTTTAAATGGGTTCATCTAATATATTTTACATAGTTCTGCATAACTATCATCTTGAGAGCTCTTTATTCTATATCTAGAACCATACAGCAACCTTTCTTGCCTTCTGGATCATGCTCTTTATTACTTCCTATATGCTATGTCTGGAGGTATTAGAATATTTCAAGTTTGTATAAGAGGAAAATATTTTACTTTTAGTTTTGAAAGGTATGTTTGCTAAGTATAAAACTCAGTGAGGACCTATCGTTTGTTTTTTTTTTTTTCTTTCAGTCCTTTGAATTAATTAGTCTAGCTTCTTACACACTTGCTCTTTTTTTTTTTCTTTCTAATGTGGCATAAGATCCTATTTAACTTTGTTCTTCCACAGCAAATTTTTTATGTATATGCTTTAGCAATTTTTTTCTTTACAGTAAGTTTTGGACAATTTCATTTTTGTGTATCTTGGTAGGATTTTATTCAAATTTCTTGTGCAAAAGTTTCATTTTTCTTGGAAATATGGTGCTATAATTTCAACTATATTCAAAAATTTTAAATCATTAAATATTTATTGCCAGCCCAGGTCCGGTGAGTGTGTGGAGAGCTTCCTGCTACCCTGGGCCGGTGGGATCAGTTCAAGCCCAGGCACAGAGTGGGCCAGACCCTCTCCCACCCCCTCGGGCCGCCCCCCACCACTCCGCCATACCTCCCTACCCCTCGCGCCGAGTAGGAATTTCTGCCGACTTCCGG
>NW_004524648.1:11580787-11600058 GCF_000260255.1 Octodon degus | reverse complement strand
TGAAACTGTACTTTCGATTTGATTTGAAACTGTCTTATTGCTATATGTTTATCAATAAAACTTTGAAAAGAAAAAAAAATATTTATTGCCTACCCCTTTCTACTTTGAGAACTCTAATTATATGAATATAAATTTCTTGATTCTGGCACAGACTGAACTATTATATGACTGATCTGTAAATTCTTCTTTTTATTTTGGACAATTTTTATTGTTATATTCATTTAAGTTTGTAAAAAAATTATTTACAATGTACAATCTATTATTAATCTCATACTATGTATTCATCTCAGAAATATTTCTTTAAAATTCACTCTGTCTACATCTTATATATTTCACATTTCAATATTTGTCTACAATTTTTGGGGGGGGAACTGGGGATTGAACTCAGGCCCTTGAGCTTGCCAGGGTAGTGCTTATTCTACTGAGCCAACTCCCTGGCCCCTTACAATTTTTAATATGGTATATAATTATAATTTTCAATAAAGTTAATGAGAAAAAAAAAAGATTCCTACTGCCCCTTTGTTTCTGTGAGGCCTGTCCAGAGGAGCCACCTTTTGGCATGAAAGACAGGAACCAGGAATACTTAGGCTTCCAGTGGCATCCATGACTGGGATCCTGCACACTTGGTCCTGAAAGTCTGGAGATGATCTGGCTGCTCTGCACTCACCTCCTAGAGCTTCTGATCCCTGAGGACCCAGCCAGGGAGTGGGCAATCTTGGCAGTGCCTGAGTCTGGGAGACAGCTGTGGACATTTTATCCAAGGCCTCAGCTATTTTGCTCACCATGACAACATCCCTTGAAGGAGGACTGGGGACTGCATGGAAAGCCATCCCATTGGGAAGAAAGACAGCAGTTCATGCTTGGGGCCTGAGCCAGGTGGGCCTCTGCCAGCACAGAGCAGGCAAAAAGAGCCCACCAGGGTGACCAGGATTCTGCCCCGGAAGAGCAGGAAACCCGCAGGGCCAAATCCCCTTTGCGCACATCTCAGGACAACCTCTAGGACCCAAGTTTTTGAAACTGTACAATAGACATAGAAGTTCTGTAGCCAGGAACAGGGCAAATCACTCTCATGAATCTGGGGGTAGAAAGTAGAATTAATTTGGTGAATGCCTTGCCCAAAGCTTGCACACTGGAAAAGGAAGAAATGAAGAGAAAAACAGGTCTCCTATTCTGCAGCATCTGCGAAATACAAGATGCTATGGGAGAAGGGCAAAGAGCTGCCTGCTTTCAATGTCCTAGGACACCACTTCTGTCAAGCCCTCTCTTTTTCTTCCAGTTTAGCCCTCCCCAGTCTCAACTATTTTCTCAAAGCCCTGCATCAGAGAATTTCTGCTCTCCTGATTGTACCTGGGACTGCCTGTACCAGAGCCTGCACTGTTGCTAAGGACTGTCACAGCATTGTCAGGGAAGAGAAGCTCACTTTCCTCTAATCGTTCTGCAGCAGTGCAGGCTACTTACCTGCCCTGCTCCAGAGCTTGTCAATAAGTCCTGCTCCACCCTGTCTTCACTGGTTTCCTGAATTCTGGGCCACTCTTCCTACATTGATCTAGCAAACTACTACAGGGACACCTGCTGTCAAGAGGCATTTTGAAGGCTGCACAATTATTATCTTATTTACTTCTCAAAACAATTTTATGAGTCATTTTATTAGTGTTACTTTTTTTTAAGGTAAAGAGACCCAAACCACACAGGTACAAAGTGACACAGCAGGGACGTGATCCCAGAGGGTGGGAATCTCAGTTCCTGAGTTTTGTGGTGTCTCTGTGTATTTTGCAGTCCAGCAGGTCCTTCAGAACTGATCATGGTAGAAGGAACGCTTAGCTGTGCTTCTCCACTGAGCTGCTGCAAACACTGAATTCATTTATGGGGTGCAGAAGTTTATCGTGTGACTCACCAAAAACAAGTGCTTTCACTTTTAAACTTCTTTAGTAATGGCGCTGAATTCCACCCCTCCCCCCATTTTCAATTTATTTTGGACTTTGTTCAGTTGTATTTAGGCTTTCAAATGTGTGTGGAACTCTGCCTCTGAATTTACAAAGACTGTGCAAGAGACAGTGCAACTTTCCTGTCAACTGAAGAGAACTTAGAAAGTGCACCGAAATTTTCTATTGGCTGCAACACTGAAGACATTTGGACAGGGGACCACTCCGTACAGAGTCACCAGTGCAGCAGTAGCAGCTCATACTGCGTTGGAATGAGACTGTGAAACAGTACGTGTGAGTGTGCAGATAATATGTGCCTCTGGAGTCCCAAAAAGTCAAAAGGAATATATTACAAACAATCTGACAAGGACATTTCAATGACCCTGGAATGTAAAATAGAGGGGGAAATGCAAATTGGGATGCAAGGGTCTGAATCGAATAAACGTGTAATATTGTGGATGTCCAAGCATTTGTTTTTCTAGCAAATTTCTTCTAAATATTCTTACTGCCCAGTAATCTCTTCCCTTCTTTTTGGGATCTGGACTTGTGAGGTAAACTCCACATTGTCCCGCTTGGTCCTGCTGAGCGCAGGTCGATTTTCCTCAGTGCCTCTTGGCTGAACAGCGTGGTGTCCACAGATCAAGCGCTTCTCCGGGTGTCGAGAGCATTTTTTCAGGAAGACCTTAAAAAGCCTGCAGCCGCACACACTGGCCGCCCTCCTGGAACTCCCCCTCAGCAAGCCAAGACTGGGGCCGGGACCCACAGATTGGCGCCTCTGCATGGGTCGGACACCCGGGAAGGGACACCTTCCATGTGCGTTCCACTGGCCACAAACTCGAGTTCGGAGAGTGGATCTAATCTGGCTGATGTCGATCAGGGCCCGCGGGGCCTTCCTCACCGCCACAGTGCTGTAATTTGCTGGCTGCAGAACACGCTTAGAACTTCTAAGCGATTGGGCAGCGCACCTCCCTCCTCCTGGAGAGCGATCTTCCAGGTCTGGCGGGTGGAGCTGCTGGTTTTAGGCATTTTTATTTCGTCCAAGCCTTTGAACACAAAGCAGAAACTCCAGGATGGACAGCATCCTCCTTAACCAGACACGCACAGCAACGTGGGTCATGTCTGTTGTGAATTTGTTTATGAACCAGCCGCAGCTTGCACTCAAAGCTGCGGAATGGAAAATCCCACTGCCGACCTCTCCCTGATTATGTTTGCATCTCAGGCCAGGGTGAGAAATCCAAACTCAGACTCGCTGTGAAATAAGCTTCTGACCCAGAAGCCCCTGTTGAAACTTCGCACCCAAAGCCACCAAACTTAAAGCTGCTGGGGTCTGACGCGGTCTGAGAAAGCGTGAGCAAGGAGCCCAGCGAAACCGATGCTTCTTTGCGCTACTGGTTGGTTCCACGGTGCCAGCGTTCTGGGGCTCAGCGAAACCCTGCCACTGGTTTTCTATTTCCACCAGCAGGCAATCTATTTTACAAGCTTCTGTTGTAGACTCCTGCAGCTCGGAGGACCAGGGAAGCGCAAGCTCGGGGTCTCTAGCCCCTTCTTCCTGCAGCGGACCCGAAGGCCCTCCGGGCAACAATAGACGCCTAGGCGTAGGCCGCAGCAGCTGCGCTAGCACAGCTGGAAGAGTCCGGGATAGAATGGAGTTTCCGCCCCCTAGCGGGCGGTCGGCGCTGGGTGGGTTCGCGAGGGAGCTGCAGCCGGGAGTCCAGCGTTGTGCGGTGGCGGCAGGAGGACGTCCCACCCCCTCCTTCCGCGCGCCTGCGCGCGGACCAGACCCGGAGCCAGGGCACAGCGACTGCTACTGACCCTGCGGGGTCCACAGGCCTCCTCCCGCCCCTACCCATCCAAATTTTGGAAGTTGTTAAGTAACAAGTTCCAATTTCTCAGTGAGGATGTGGTTCTTTTTAGGTAAATGTGTTACGTATTTCTTTGTGCCTGCACCACTGGCTGCGTTCTCCTGTGGGCCTTGCGATGTCTGCGTGGTCTGAAATGATAATCCCTGTCTTCATTCCTGAGCTTGATCTTTCTGTGTTCTCTTTCCTCGCAGTCCTGCTAAAGGTTTACCAATTCTATTGCCCTTTCCAATTTCATAGCTCTTAGTTTGATTGATTTTTCTGTTGTCTTATTGTTAACATCGATGATTTTTGCTCTTATCTTTATTTCCCTCCTTCCGGATTTTCTGGGTTTATTCTGTGCCCTTTTTCTTTCTCTTTTTCTTTTTTTTCTCCACCGTTGAGGTGGGACTTACACACTATTCTTTTTTCTTTGTATTAGTTTCTTACTGCTGCTACCATAAATCATTAAAACTCCTGATGAGCTCTTTCCTTGGGACCCGCCAACATGGGCCGCGTTCGTACCAAGACAGTGAAGAAGGCAGCCCGCGTCATCATTGAGAAGTACTGTACGCGACTGGGAAACGACTTCCACACCAACAAGCGCGTGTGCGAGGAAATCGCCATCATCCCCAGCAAGAAGCTCCGCAACCGGATAGCAGGCTGTGTCACACATCTGATGAAGCGGATACAGATGGGCCCTGTGCGGGGTATTGCCATCAAGTTGCAGGAGGAGGAGAGAGAAAGGACAGATAACTACGTCCCTGAGGTCTCAGCCTTGGATCAGGAAATCATTGAAGTAGATCCTGACACTAAAGAAATGCTGAAGCTTTTGGACTTCGGCAGCCTCTCCAACCTGCAGGTCACACAGCCTACTGTCGGGATGAATTTCAAAACACCACGTGGAGCTGTTTGAATCTTTTTGCTGTGCTGTAATGTCAATAAATTTGGAACAACGAAAAAAAAAAAAAACTCCTGATGATATCGGGAAAAGAAGCTCCTAACCGAAAAATAAATCTAGAACAAGTTCCTATTCTTTAAAATGGAAGACTGAATTTTATAAACCATGGAGATTAAGAGCAGAACATATTTATTTGGGGAAATAATATGATAATCCCTGTTTTCATTCCTGGCTGAGAGAGGAACAAAAGGGGACCTGATTTTCCTAGGAATTTTTATAGAGCAAATCGATGATTTGGGTTAAAGTTGGGAAATGTAGAAAATCACAAGGTGGGCCTGAGGCGGGATAAACCTATGGCCAGCCATTAATGTGACAGGTATAATCGCTCAGTTGATATGGATTAAATGGGGATCAAATGAGGAAGCCAGTCACACAGCGGGAAGAGCATGAATACACAACAGGGCCTTTCCCCCGTAGGCAGTTGAGTTAGCGACTCTGGTTTTCTCAAGGTGGTAGAGACCTAGTTAGAATATCAATCCCTGATGTTTAGCGTTCCGGAGTTACAAGGGTGAGTTGATTTTATCTTTTGTCTTTAGGCCCGGCCACAGCTGGAGGCGTCTGTCTGTGTCTCCCACAGTTGCCAGGTATGTCCTCTTCCCCCTGGGAGGAGGGCCTAGTCCTATCGCACTGCCTAGACTATGTCTATCTGTCTCAGTTACATACAACAATGATGTTCACAGGCAGCATAGTCTGCCTCAGGGCTGAATAGTGAATAGGCCTATGGCCTTACCACCCTGAAAGTGCCTGGTCTCCTCTGAATAGTGAAGACTTTCTTTTTTTCTTTTCTTTTTTTTTTTAAATTACATTCTATTGCGGCCTGCCCATTAGCTCAGTTTTTTAAGTGTCTGCTTAAGCAAAGCAGTCAAGTTCGATCCCCAGATCCTCATGCCTTACCAGACCTGCCCTTAAGGCATCCTGAGCCAGCCAAAAAAATACTTCTAATTACATTTTTATTAATAAAACAAGTAAAAACTGATTTATCAATATTCATATAGAACTGCAGATGTAGCTGAGAAAACAGAGTCTATTGTTAAAACAAAATGTATCAAATATTTGGGTTTCTGTCTAGTTATCTAGGATTGTGGGTTGGTTTGTTTGTTTGTTTGTTTGTTTGTTTGTTTGTTTGACGGAATCAGGGATTGACCTCAGGCCCTTGCACTTGACAGGCAAGCGCTTATTCTACTGAGCCCTCTCTCCGGCCCCAATATTTCTTTTCATATACATAATGCAAAGCTGGGCATCCAAGGCTCTGACATTCACAGAGATCACCTATAGTAATCCCATTTCTTTAACACAGTGCCATTTGCACACATTTTCAGTGGGTGACCAGCTACATTATTTCCTACCTTTGCCTGTATTTCAGCACTTTCCTTAGCCCCATTCTAAGCACTGCTATATATTTCTGATTTCTTTTTAAGTGCATACTGTTATTTTTTTCCTGATTTCATTTAATTATATACATTCCTGACCATCTGAATATTTTCCTTATAAAAATATATCAACATAAAAAGATGCTCGAGGTTGCTTCCGTGTTCAAGTTTGCTTGCTTTTCTTTTTTTTTTTTCCCAGCTTTTCTTCAGTTGTCCTAAATATAGCTATCTTTGTTTTATGAATACACAATACTGCCACCAAGTCAGGTTTAGAAACAGATTGTCCCAACAGTAAAGCATTTAAACTTTTTTCAAAACTGGCTGTTGGTACTGCTAATGTTGCTGCTTTTGAAACTACACTTTCCCCAAAATAATCTCTTGTGAAAATTCTGTGGGACACCACGCTGATGAAGCAAGCGCTGTCAGTGGGGTAAAAATGCATTTTAGACTTCCGAATGGAGGACAAGGAACTCCAGTGGTGCAGTCAGTTAGCGCGCGGTACTTATATGAATGGAGGACAAGACGCTGTGTTGTGCTGCCTACTGCTCAAGTGAGTATGGAGGGAGCCGGGGAGATGGCTCAGTAGAATAAGTGCTTGCCTGGCAAGCGCAAGGGCCTGAGTTCAATCCCTGGTTCCACCAAAAAAAAAAAAAAAAGTGAGTATATAGGATGATCTTCCCCCCTCCCCCCAACCAGGGATTGAACTCAGGCCCTTGTGCTTGCCAGGGAAGCATTTATTCTACTGAGTCATGTCCCCAGCCCCTGTAGAATGATCTATACATGTGATTCTTGTGTTATTTTCTGCAATTCATTGTGCAGCATGTGTATATCTTCACAGAACATTGGTCTCCATAAGGGCAAAGTACAGAATAAGTAGAGAAGAGTACTTTGTGATAGTTTCATTTCATTAAGGCTTTTTTATTTTTATGGCATTCTTTCAGGTAAGACTTAAAAGGGAAGTGATCATGCTTAATCCCTAAAAGGAAAAAAGCATAACAAAAGGCTATCACACTATGCATACAGAAATATAAGAAAATGAAAAAGAAATCACTTAAAGCAGCAGACTTGAGAGACCTATGCATTAGGAAGACTTTGGACTATTTCACTGTATGTTTCTACCAACGATGCACACTGCTCTCCTTTTATCTTCAGGTCCTAGATGCTGCTCCACAGAGACATGTTCAGGGAAGACAAAGACAAGGCCAAGAGTACCACAGATATGTGAAGCTCTTCCCTTGTCCATTGGCACTTTGTATAGGCAAACAGTTTTTAAATAGTTACACCTTGTTCCTCCTCTTCATGTATGGAGTTTCACTGAAAGCTTAAAAAAAAAAAAAAAGCTACTGTCTTCTTCCTTCTGTTAAAATTCAGTAGTGACAGGAGGTGAAAAAGCACTGGGAACACTTAAGCATTAACATAGTGAGAATTATCCATGATGGAATAATAGAAACACTGACCATGGTCTTGTAGCAGATTGCCTTTCATGTGATGAATTTCAACTGCCCATGACATTACACTGAGGTATTATTAGCTCTGTGGGCTGACATTTGACATTATCACAATACCTTCTTGTCACACCTTCAATCTGACAATATCCTATGTAACAGTGAAACTTTCCCCCAATGGTAGATTTTTTTTTAATATAATTTTACAACAGGGTCTACAGGGTCTCGCTAGTAGAATGGACTCCTAGTCATCTGTCTGTGTTCAGCCTCCCAAGAGCTGAGATTATAGGCATGTGTCACCATGCCCAGCCATCACCCTCTCAGTGGGCCCCAGGGGTGGGGCCAGTATGGCAGGATGGAGATCAAACTCCTGCCACTGCCTGCCTAAGCAGGCACTTTAATCCGCTGAGCTGTTTGGCTGGATCCCCCAATGGTAGATTGATTTCTTGAACTCTTGATGTGGTTTTAGTGAAGACATAGCGGTTTCTGCCTCAGAAATGCTGTGGCATCTCAGATTGTTCACAATGGATAAAGGCGGGATGGTTTTTTAAAAAAGTACAGGTAGCCCCCTCATCATCTTCTGTGTCTTGAGTCTTTGCTGTTTTGATGGTGGACCTGTGATCTTTGGGTTTTGGTGGCACAGGACCTACAACTCCAATATTGTCATAAAGTTATGAATAGTGCTGGGATTAAAATGTGGTCCTCAGGCTTCAGTAGAATAAGCACATTCCTGGCAAGCTCAAGGACTTGAGTTCAATCTCTGGTTCCCCCCCAAAAAAAAAAAATAAATTTCTTTAATTAAGCAGTCAATGTCAATCTGTAGCTGTTCATTACAACTTCTCAACTGCTTCATTTCTTCAAGAGAAGTTATTTGGGATACGGAATTTGATCTTTTCAGGCATCTTTGAGTTAGGTTATTTTCCACTCATTGACCTCAGATTTTAGTTTATCCAGCCTTTTCTTTTGAATCCCAGGTTCTCTTTGAAGTCATTCCATTCTGGCCTTCTGGTATACCAACAAAGCTTGTATCTAGGCAGCAGCATCAGATCCCATGCTCAGTTTTTGTGCTTCACTTATTCTATCCACATGTGGTAATGTAGGGTCTATGAGGTGTTGAATATTTTCTGTTTCTACATAATGATCAGGATGATTCAAAAGATTCGTAAGCTCAAAGGTAGAGGAAACAACCCCTGGTAAAACAGCAGGGGGGTTATTGGGAGAAACTATAATTTTGAAAGTATACTTTGTGTTGGGTTGAATGACCTCCACTCGAAGAGAGCTTGCAGAGTTATTGCCTGCTGCTTGACTTTCTGGAGGGTGGTCATGAATAAAGGTAGAACCCACGCTCACTTGCCCAGACATATTCCTGGAGGCAGCAAATGCCTCCAGAGTTCGTGGATATGAAGACTGTGGACTGATTCCACATGCCTGGTTTATCTCCTGTGGTGGAATTAGCTGAAGTACAAACCTTAGGTTGACTACAGGAGATCATCGCATCAATTTTTGGAGGACTGGCAGCTATGCAAACAGTGGACTGATTTTGATTTAAGGTCTGGCTGTTGACTAAAGAGGAAGTGCTGGAGCTTGGAGGTTGAGAAGGACACAATTTTGTTTCGTTTTGGTTTTGGTACTAGGGATTGAACTCAGGACTTTGTGCTTTTTCCAGGCAAGTGCTCATGCTACTGAACTATCACCCCAGCCCCCAAGAAGAATGCAATTTTGAAGAACTGTTTCTTTGTGGGGGTTCAAGTTTGATTTCAATCTGGTTTTTTCGAGGTCTTGTTGAAATATTCTGAATGTTATATTGGCTATGAGCAGAAGACTGAAAGCTGCCAGATGAATGAAGTATTGGTGGTTGTGGAAGAGTAAATGAACTCATGTCCATGTAGACATGACAGATCTGCTGGCCTTGCTGAGTTGGCTGTTGGTTGAGGTATGTGGCAGAGGATAAGATGCAGGGTAAGTAGTCCAGGGATCAGGCTGTGAAGGCTGATAAACTTGTAGAGGGTTCATAGGATTAAACTGAGATACCCAGCCAGGATGCTGCTGTGTCTGCCGAGTTGTGCCACTAGGAGTTATAATGTAAGGCCTAATGTAGATACAACTTCCCTGTGGACTGTTAAGTACAGGTGGAGGTACACCATGTATGTGCAAAGATATAGGAGTATTACAACCACTCTGGATATCTGGGGCTAAGGTCCAAATTAAATATACTTAATCCCATTAATCTATAATGGGATTAAATCTGAGAGTTTGTTGAGAAAGGTTAGATGTTGCTTTGCTGCCTAAGTGAAATCCAAGAGGCGGTGCTAACATTAGACGCACCAGATGTACTGGACATTCCAAAAACATCAAAGCCTTGAGGAACTTGAGCTGGTGCTGTTTGTGGCTCCTACTGGAATAGCTCCTTATTGGACCGACCACCGTGAAGTTGTCCATCACTAATGCTGTGCATTAGAGTCCTACTTCCATTTGTGCTATTTCTTTCTCTTCCATGGTGGTAAACATTCTCTGACTGCAAGTCTAAGTTGAGAGAAGTCATGGGACGGCGCACCGACCAGAAATTGCAGAGTCAGCCGAAAAACTCAAATCTCCTTCACCATAAAGATATCTTGTATTCTCCTGAGAGAGGACAGCACCGCAGGCATCCAGGTTATTATTATCCTGTAACACGCACCTGGTTACAACTTCAGGTACTTCAGGGAATTTCTGTCATAGATCATGTCAAACCTGAAAATCGATTTGGTGGCTTTCTTGGGCCATTCCTGTATTGCCTAATCAGGACTATCTGTAGAGTAGGCAATTCTAGGCCTTAGCGAAATTAGTGCTCATCTCTTCTGTCCCAGCATGTTCCTTCCTCGCCAGGTCCCCCTCCTTTTCCCTGGTTGCCGCTGTCTCTCCCACTACAACAGTCCTCTCCACTGTCGCCGCCAGTGCCGCAAAGCCTCAGAGTCCTCCAGGCAGGGGGGACACCTTAGCCCTTCTTCCCTCCCGGCTCAGCCCCGCGGGCCCCACCAACTCCCTGGGACAGCCGCCGCTGCCGCCACTGGCGGCTGAGAGAGGAGAGCAGGGTGAGCTGGCTGGGTCGCTTGCCGGCTGCCATCATGGATAAATAACAATGTCTGGGAGGCGTCCCGCTGTCCGCGGCTCCGCTCAGGCTCTCTCGGTCTCCTTGACTCGCTCTTCTTCCACCCCTTGCGCTCGCCTGCTCTCTCCCCCATCCCAAACCCACACCAGGCTCGCGCTCTCGTCGCTGCTCCTTTTAATTTTTTTTTTTCATTTACATTTTCTGATGGAACATGCTAAAGAAACCACGCAAAAGTAGCAGGATCCCTCTTAATTGCTTTGATATTCAATGTAACATCTAGCAAAGTACAGGTGTCAGACGATGTGTTCAACCACTCGCTGTGTACGAGAACTGTCACCACTCCTGAAGTGACTCGCGATCTCTGAGACTGATCCTTTTCTCCACCTTTGCCATCTCATAAACGCCTCTAGAGTACCCTGAACCCCCACAGAGTGACCTTCTGCACAGGTTGCTCAGTCACTTGGTCTTTTCAGGGGTAGCAACAGGGAGAGTGCAGAAAGAAGGGTTGAAAGAAACCTTGTCTTCAAGCATCTGGAAAGAAAACACAATCTCCGAGCTCTACCCAGTCTTGGCAAGAGGAAAGCTGGGTGCCCAAGGGTCAGAACTGGCAAGAAGGAGCAATTCAATTCGATGTGAACAGTGTGAATGTGGAAAGGGACACACCACATTGTGCTTCTTCGCTTCCAGAAAAAGGCCAGCAAGACAGGTGGCTGAGTTGGGAGAAGGAGTAAGGGATTGCAGGGAAAGGGCAGGAGAGAGGAAAGAGGCAGAGAGCAGGACACAGGGATGTAGGGGAAATGAAACCCCCAACCTGAGAGGTACCTGAAAAGAGTTCATGTTCTCTGAAACCGAAGAATGAATTTTGGGAACAAATGGAAGTTAAAAGCAGAATATTTATTGGGGGAAGGAAAGCTTCTATGCAAGAGAAGGACAGAAGGGAGGCCCCAAGAGGGTTGTCCCCGGGAAGCCATCTCTTCCAGCAGCTTTTATAGATTAAAGGAAGGGAGGGGAGTTGTTCAATTTCTTTAAGCTTACAGCAGAAATAACTATCACCAGCAGTGTGAACGTTCCCAAATTCTCCACGTATCAATGTCATTGAAATTGCAATGCCTGATGAATACCATCTGAGCTTTCATTATGTATAAATACAGATTTTTTTTTCACCGACTTACTTCCTGGTGACTGGGGATTAAGTTTCCAGCACATGAACTTTGAGGGACACACGCAAACTACAGCACCCCTGTATCTCTCAGCACCTCAGTAGTAGTTTCCTAAAAATAAGGACATTCAGTGGAGAACCATCAAAATCAGGACATTAATATTGATATAATACTGTTACTCAACCTATAGACCCGATGGGAAGTTTGGCAATCAATCAACAAGTGCCTTCATGCCAACAGAAATAAGATTCTTTTCTAAGATGCAAACTAGGATCAAATACTGCACTGACCTTTCATTCCTTGTGTATCTCATTTAATCTGGAAGTGTTCCCCAGTCACCCATTGTTCCTGACCTTGTTGTTACTAAAGAGGACTGGTCCATCACTTTGCAGCATCCTACTCACCCCTTTCCTCAGTCCCCTCTTTGTTAGTGCTTGCTGATAATACAGAGCAGGGATTTTCATTTTGGGAAACTGGTACATGCGCATGACTTCTCTTGATTATTTTCAATCCCATTGCCCCTTCTCTTTCCTCTTCTCCTTGCAGGAAGTCTCTTAATTTGAGTTCACTTAGGTTTCCTCCTGCTTAGGTTGGAGTTGTGATTTTTAGCAAGAATACTATACCGTGGTCATTATACCATTCTAAACAATCACGTCAGAAGGTTCATGATTTTTATTTATTCCATCACAAATGATACTGACTTTGATTCCTTGGGCCAATAGTGTGTGACAGATGGACCCACTGTAAAGTTCCTACATTGCCTTTTGCATTTATTTTTTTCCAGTTTGGTAGTCTTTATTTCACAGAGACACACAGATGCAATTAATGTAAGAATCTATACCTTACGGTTTCTAAACATTTCCTGACTAACGAACGTCTTTGTGAGAGGCTGCTGTCCTTCCTGGTTCAGGGAAAGTTCAGATGGCTGTGTTTGTTAGAGCACAACTTTCCTTCCTTTCTCCCAGCCAGTTAGTCTTTTCAGACGTCCAGTCGGATATTGTCTTTGTTTGCCTCTCCCTGCTGCTGCTTAATTTGATAGACTTCATTCTCTTGTTGCACAACGGTCTGTTCAATCTCGTAATTCTTACTGACCACGGATACCCAATTTGACTTCATTTCTCTCAGTTTAGATCCAGGGGAGAGCTTCATGTTCTTTCGCTGTCAGTTTTAAATCTTGAATATCTTTCCTTAACTTCTGAAGCTCTTTCTGTGCATGTTCAATCATGTGAACTAGATTTTTGTCATGCACACCCTGAAAGACAAGGCTAAGTAGAGCTATGCTTGAGCAGGAGTCCCAGCTGCTTAGCAGTCAGTTCTTGCTCCCCAATGTAGTGCATGCATGGTAGGATTACCCTTACCTTTCCTGTAAGTTGTACCAAAAATATCCACTTTTTCTCTCTCTCTCTCTCTTTTTTTTTTTTTTTTTTTTTTTTTTTTTTTTTTTGTGTATCTCGGGATTGAACTCAGGCCACTGCGCTTGCCAGGCAAGTGCTTATTTCACTGAGCCAACTCCCAGGCCCCTATCCACTTATTTTTTAAACTCCTCCAAATGAATTTTGGTACCACCCCAGAAGAAAATTGATACATATGGATCACCACCATCCCATATTCACCTCAAAAGATGATGAAAACTCAAAAAAAGATGATGAAAACTTTTTAATTAATTAACTAATTAATTAATTAATGCAGGTCTCACTACATAGCTTAGACTCTTAGAAATCCTCCTGTCTCAACTTCCCCAGTGCTGGGATTACAGGTATATGCACTATCATGCCCGGTTTTGGTGGTCAGCACAGTGCCCAGTTTTCTTGAACCTGTAAGGCTTGCTGTGTCGGGTATCAAACCTGGGTCCTTGGGCTTGCCAGGCAGGTGCATCAGTGGTGGAGCTCTCTCCCAGCTCCAGTGAAAGCTTTATAATACAAAGTACCACATCCATTCATGACTCTTAGCAAATTAGAAGTGTAAGCAAGCTTTGGAAATTGATGCGAGAGAAATTTGAAGAAAGCATCCAACAGTCTTACCACACAGTGAGAAGAGACTGGCATGTGCCTGTACCATAAAGAGCATGAAAAAGGTGCCCACCGTCATCCTTTCTATTTGATGTTGTGTTACAAGTCCACACTAATGAGTTTGAGCAAGGCGGGGTGAGGGGGAGAAGATATTCAAAAGATAGTTACTTGATCTCACATGTACAGAAATGTCAAGCATTAAAATAAAATAATACTCAGAAATTTTTTAATGTATTTAGTACAGGGTCTACAGGGTCTCCTAACGTAGATCAGACTCCTGTTTACAGCCTCCTAAACACTGGAATTACTGGCGTCCAGTCTCATTCACTGTCTCAGCATGCCCGGGGACCTAAACCTGAACCTCAGCTGTGCTCTGCCTAAGCAGGTGCTTTAGTCCGCTGAGCTATCTGGCTGGCCCTACACTCAGAAATCTTGGAGTAAGAAGCACTTATATTATTATCCAACAAGTGGAAAGATTTTTTTTTCTTGATTTTCTGTGCAGTGGGTGGAACCCAGAGCCTCACACAGGTTAGACTGGGCCACTGAGCTGCACCCTAACCCAGTACAGTTGGAGTAGGGGGAACATTTTCAAAGACTTCATTTAAAATTGCCCCAAAGTAAAGGACATAGGTACAAAAACTCAGCAAAATACGCAGTATTTTTGCAAGAAGTTCTGTAATTTTAGTGTAAAACACTGAAGGAAATGTAAAAACATAGAGCTATGTTATATTCATGGGTTGAAAATTGTAATCTCATAAAATAAGTTGTGGCCTCCAGGTTGATCTTTAGATAATTATGGTATTGTTTGCTCCATGTTAATAAATGATTGGTAATCTGAAAGCTGTGGACTAAAATGTTAATTTAGAGCTGGGGAGATAACTCAATAGAATAAGTGCTTGCCTAGCAAGTGGAAGGTCCTGAGTTCAATAAATAAACTGTTACCTTAAAAAGTATGAAAGCAACAAGTGTGGGAAGTATTAGAGCAAGCAGCACGTGTACATACTGACATGATGAGGCATTTAATAGATTTTTTTTTTGGCAGAACCAGAGATTGAACTCAGACCCTTGCAGGTGCCAGGGAAGTGTTTATTCTACTGAGCCATCTCCCCGGCACCCCATTTGGTAGATTCTATGTGGTACAAAATGCTAGGATTATGATCTCAGAAATATGTTATGGAGAAAGGCAGGAAAATAACAGAGTGTGTACAGTATTGTCCCAGCTCCTAAATCTATGGGTGTCACACATGACCCCCAAATTCTGTGGCATGAAACAAAGGTGTGACAATCACACACCGGCGAGGTGGGGAACACAAAGGGCTCAGAGCCCCAACCTTGTTTCTCCTCCATGTGCCTTCAGCAGGTTCGCTCATGGCTGGGACAGGAATCACCCCAAGGCTTTCCTAGTGTCCTGGGGTGATGGTGACAGATACAAATGGGTGGGGTCCTTCCACCCCTCTAGCCTCTCCCCCCACCTTCCTCTCTCCTCAGCACCCATCACCTTGCTGTCTTCTGCCTTGCACCTCAGCCCTGCCTTCCCTCCTACTGCCTCTCTTCCCACCTCTGTACTTTGACCTCAGCGCTGTGGCTTCCCCTGCTTCCCTCTTCTCCTTTACCAGCCCCCTCTGCCCTGCCTGCCCCGCTCCCAGCCTCTCTCTCTCATCTCACCTCACCTCCTTCTCTGCTCTAAAGTAACACAGCTCTCCCCTCTCCCCTTCTCTCAAAGTGCTGAGCCCCGGGTTCCCATTTGTACTCGCTGGTACCAGAGAGGCTGAGGATGCGTTCTTAAAAGTTCCAGGCCAGGCTGGGGCATCTAGAGAGATCCTGTTTATAAAACGAAAAAAGAAAAGAAAAGAAACCACGCAGGTGCCACCAGGGAACGGGCGACTGAAAGGGCAGGAGCTGCCATTTTGCCCTGAACAGGAAGCCTGGCAAGGAGTGGGCAGAAATATGGACCTGGAAGCGGAGCGGGAAATCTCAAGAAGATAGGTGAGTGCGGAGGTCGCTGGCTTCCGCTCTGGGCCCCGCCCCGCCTCATTCCAACAATCAAAAGATAGGTGTGCCTCGATGTCCATTCCGCAGTTACCGCCCTTTTTTTTTTTTCCTTCACCGTGCGCGTTTTTTTTTTTTTTTTTTTTTCCTTATGGCGCGCGTTTTCTAGAGCGCCCATTGGCTAGAGGCAACCGCGGGAAAAGCTCTGATGAGGAGGCGCCAGACTGCACAAGTCTGGACAGACAGGAGGGTGTCTCACGCACTCACGTTCGTGGATAACCCACAAGCAGGAACTGCAGCTCGGCCTCCCCGACTCTTCGCGACCATAATCATCCCAGGACACCAGGCACCTTCACCAGGGCCTTTTCCAGAGCCCGCTGTCTTAGCCAGTAGCAGCCCTGCCTGCCAAGATCAGTGCCTCCAGGAACCCGCGAGAAGGTAAGTTATTCCTGCTTTAAACCACCTTCCAACTTCTGCAGTTTCTTGCCTGTGTCTCTCTCCAGATTGTTGAGGGGTTGGGGGAGGCTGCCAGAAAACCTTGGCTCAGGACCTTCTTGTCACTGAGAATGGCTACTGTTGACTTTGGGGGAGCTCTGGTCCTCACTTTGAGCATCACTTCCAGGCTCCAGAGGAGAAGATGGTGCACTGCTCGGTCTCCTGGAGAGGCTTGTTGCACTGGCTTTCCTGGTGGGAACTCGATTCTGGGCTACGGTGCAGACCCCTCAGTCTGCAGCACAGATCCTTCATCCCTCTGGCACAGACTTTCTAGCTTCCACCACTGACCTTTGGACCTTCCTAGGGCAGATACGTGAAATGGGCCTGCATGAGATATTGTCACAGGCTGTATAGACCTCCAGTTGACTCGTGAGGGGCTCTAGGTCTTCAGCTGGACTCATGCAAGACATTACTGTGGGGTCCTGAACCTCAGCTAGAGTCTTTGGTCTTCATTGTGTAGACAGATTTTCTGCTCTCTTTGTATATGATCCTTTGGGTGGTTCATTATAAAATAATCTTATAATTAAGCATACTATATTGTATTGTTTCCCTTCACAGATCACTAAACTACAATACCTTCCAAACACATGAGATAATTTTGGACACTTAGATACAACCATAACAAGTACCTCTCACATAAGTCATATAAATGGCCAACAGGTGTTTGAAGAAAACATCAGCTTAGCATCACACTCCATCAGGCTGGTACAGATTACATTAACAGTAAGATACCACCTTCTCCTGTTAGAATGACTGTTACTGTAAAAGGTGAAAGGTAGGTATTGGCAAGGCTGGGGAGAAGAGGAAATCCTTGGATGCTGTCTGTGGAAATGTCAATCATTACAGCCACGATGGAAAACAGTATGGAGGTTCCTCAAAAAAAGTAAAAAGTTCAACTATGGGGCCCAACAATTCTATAACCAGATATATATCCAAAGGACATAAAGTCAGTATCTCTAAGAGCCATGTTCATTTCAACACATTTCAAACTGCCAAGGCTAGGTCAAATGTTGAGAAGAAAAAGAAAGAGTTCATGCTATGATCACAAAACCAGTCAGTGGGGACAAGAATGGAGGTACCTGGGTAGTTAAGCTTCAAAAAATGCCTAGATTCTACCCTACTGAAGATGTGCCCCAAAAGCTCTTGAGCCGCGGCAAGAAACCCTTCAGTCAGTGTGTGAGGAAAATCCGAGCTAGCATCACTCCCTTCACCATCTTGATCATCCTCACCGGGCATCACAGAGGCAAGAAAGTGGTCTTCCTGAAGCAGTTGGCCAGTGGCTTGCTACTTCTGAGTGGGCCTCTTAGCTTTAATTGTATTCTGCTATGAAGAACACACCAGAAATTTGTCATTACTGCCTCTACAAAAATTGCTATCGGCAAAATGAAAATCCCCAAACACCTCACTGATGCTTACTTCAAGAAGAAGCTGTGGAAACCCAGACACCAGGAGGACAAGGTCTTTGACACTGAGAAAGAGAGATACCAGCACAAGGTGAATCAGAAAGTGATGGACTCAGATTTTAGCAAAAATCAAAGCTGTTCCTCAGCTCCAGGGCTACCTGCAATCCATTTTTGCTCTGACAAATGGAATTTATCCTCATAAATTAATGTTCTAAATTTCTTACTAAGAGCATAATTAAATAAATGATACATTTTTTAAAAGACTAGGATCCAACTATACCTACATGCTATCTACAAGATACACACATTAGAGTTAATATCCCTGGGACATATGGGACATACCTGGGTTGAAAGGGAAAGATGAAAAAAAGAAATTCCATGTAAATTTTAACTATAAGAGAACAAAGATGCCTTCACTAACATGAGGCAAACTAGACTAAACTGAATTCAAATCAAAAACCAATTATGGGGGGCTGGTGAGATGGCTCAGTGGTCTAAAGCACTTACTTAGAGCAAGCTTAGCAAAGCACAGGGACCACGGTTCTATCCCCCAGCACCACATGCCAGCCAGCCCCGCCCCCCCCCATACATACATACATACATACATAAAACCAATTATGGGGCCGGGAAGATGGCTCAGTGGAATAAGCGCTTCCCTGGCAAGCTCAAGGAACTGAGTTCAATCCCTGGTTCCACAAAAATAAATAAATTAATTAATTAATTAATTAATTATGGGCCAACCATACTCTTTCACCCCATTTTTGCTGGTGCTCATATCTGGATAAACTGCAAACATTTTGTATCATTTAACTCCACCATGTATTCCTATTCTTACTGTAGATCTGGTTGAAAGCAGCCAGCAGTATCCAGGCACAGCCTGAACATTGGGCTGCATTGAAAGTTATTTACAAGATTAATTAATCAGTCTGCTGTGCTAAATCTCATTCTCTTGGAAAGTCTTGTGAAACGAGCAAAATGTAGACAAATTTTCTGTCAGAGAAAAAGACACATGATTGAAGTTCAACTTCCAGTGGAGTCCTTCTTCCCAAATGTACCCCGCTGAGTTCAGCTCTTATTGGCCACATTCCTGTTAGCATTTTCATCATTGGAGCTCTCAACGGGGTCTCTTGTTAAGCCCTGCTCACCGCATCCCATGGTTACAGCCCACATCTCCAAGCTATCCTAAAATCCTCCTGCAATTGAGTTCCAAGAGCCCCAGAACCACATGACTGTGTACAGTCTCAGCCATGACAGCACTCCTGATTCCAAACTTCTGCACCAGTCACTTTCCTCTTTCTGGGACAACATGCCCAACAGCCCCAATTTAGAGTTGAGAAATTTACTAAAGGTGAGAGTTGAGAGGTTCAGTTCCTAACCCACTGATTCCTGGAAGAAATCTGATGGCTGAACATCATTGTAGAGGAAACTCTTTCACTGCGTTGTAGCCAGAAAGCAGAGAGAGAAGGCAGGAGCCAGGGTCAAGAATACACCCTTCCAAATCAAAACCTCGTTGTCCCACCCCTTTTAGTCAGGTCATATCTTTAAATGTGATCCTTGAGGAAGACATTTTATTTTTTTTTTTTTTAGTATT
>NW_004524648.1:11572869-11580687 GCF_000260255.1 Octodon degus | reverse complement strand
CGGTCCCTGTGCTTTTTTGCTAAGCTTGTTCTAAGTAGGTGCTTTAGACCACTGAGCCATCTCACCAGCCCCAAGGAGGAAAACATTTTAGATCTAAACTTTTAAATCAATTTTTAACATTGCATAGGATACTAGGCCAAAAATTAATAATGCAAGAGATGACTGGAACTGTGCTAAGCCAACCAGACAGGACAGAAATATATGGTATGCTACATCCCAACTCAGCTGCACACAGAATGTTCTCCATGATAGACCATACATTAGACCAATAAATGGGTATAAAAAATAGAAAAACATTGAAATGCTAGGAGCATCCTTTCTGGTCACTGTGTGAGGCAGCTTGATGTCAAAAGATGGAAAAAACTGGGAAACTTGCAAAGTTAATACAGAAATTAAACAGCACAATCCTGAACAGCCAGTGAGTCAAATAGAAGTAGAGAAAAAAATAGGAAGTATCTTGAGATAAGTGACAAATGAAACACAATATGCCAAAATTTTGTGAGGGGATAAAAAGTCTGAAGAAAGTTTAGAATGGTAAACACATATTAAAAAAGAAGGATCTCAGGTCAGCAACTTGATTTTATACCACCAACCTTCAGGAAAAAAAGAATGACAAGCTGAAGCCAAAGTTATAAGAAAAAAGAAAATAATAAATACTACAGTAGAAATAATTAAAAGAAAAGAGAATGTAGAAAATATTCAATGAAACAGAGTTAGTTATTGTAAAAATCAAGCTGAACAAATATTTAGTGAGATGACCAAAGAAGGAAAAAACTCCAAAACTAAAATTGAAAGCAGAGATTTTAGCATTGATTTTATAAAAATAAGAAAGATGGGGCTATCCAGATAGCTCATCGGGCTAAAGCACCTGCTTAGACAAGTGCAGGGACCAGGGTTCGATCCCTGGCACCACATGCCGTGCCAGCCCCAACCCAGGGGTGTGCTAAATGGTGATGCAGACCAGGCGTGGTGGTGCACGCCTGTAATCCCAGCTCTTGGGAGGCTAAAAACAGGAGGATCACTATGAGTCTGATCTATATGGTGAGACCCTGTAGACCATGTACTAAATACATAAAAAAGAAAGATCATGAAACAACAATATTAAGGCAGTAAATTAAATGAAATAGAAAAATTCCTAGAAATACATAATCTACTGTAGACTGATCCAAGAAGAAGCCAAAGACTGAGTAGATCCATATAGTAACTAATAAGGACATAAATAAGGTCCATAATTAGTTAATAATTTTTAAAAGCTCATCAAGAGTAATGCACAGGATGAAATGGCTTCACTGCCGAATCTACCAAGCAAATACTTCTTGTGGGCTCCCTGTCAGCATTAGCAGCTTGAGACACCAGCATATTGGCCCCAGCCTACCTCACAAGATCCTGTGTAAGAAATGCCAGCCCAGCCAGTGAGGGTGATCACTCATCAGACCACGCTCTCGAAACCAGAAGCTGGGCAGTGAGTTCCAGAACAATCCCATAGGCATGAGTCCTATGGGGTTTATTAAAACATGTTTATTTTAAATTTAAAAAACCAAAACCAAAGGGCAACATCCCAAAACAATATGATAGACAGGTAACAATGTTCAACACATTGCATATTGTTATGTTTAAATTAGTTATTCAGGTATGAGATAACAGCATTTAAGGGTCCAAACAATAATAGCACAAATCTATCTTTTCAGTGAACTGAGCGACATTAGCAGTATAACTAGCTTAACTATCTTTTTTATGTACATAAATATATTTTTTTCCTTTTGATTTTTTCTTCCTTCTTTTTTCCCACCCCCCTAAGCCAGTTTCTTTTTCCTTTTGAAGTTTCCTCCCGTTTTATAGTATGTCATACATTTTGGGTGACATTTACTCTTTCAGCTTCTCACTAGGGAGACACTACAATGCTGATACATTTGCATCTGGTCTACTTCACTTGTGAGTATAGTCTCAAGTAGCATCCATTAGATAGATATAAAAGTCTCCAGTTTATCCCTCCTTGTGGAAGAGTAATACTCCACTATATAAAAAGACCACATCTTTTTTAATCGGTTTCTCAGTTGATGGGTTGTTGGGTTGTTTTCACAGCACAAACTGTGCTGCTATCAAAATGGGTGCACGTATATCTCTATGGAATGATGTTTCAATTTTTGGAGAACATACCCAGAGAAGAAATAGTTGAGTCAAATGGACCACCAGTCCTAATTGGGGTTTTATTTATGTAGTTATTTATTTAGTAGTATGGTGCTGGGGATTGAACTCAAGACCTTGTGCTTGCCTGGCAGGCGTTTAAGCTGCTGAGCTTTCTCACAGGCCCCAGTCCTAGTTTTTTGAGGAATCTCCATACTGATTGCCACTGTGGCTGTACCAGTTTGCACTCCCACCCACAGTGGACAAGAGTTCCTTCCACCTCTCCACAGTGACTCCAGCACTTGTGACCAGTTGTTTCCTTAATAATACACATTCTTTGCAGGGTAAGATGGAGTCTCTGTGTCATTTTAATTTTCATCTCTCAATTGATGAGTCATGTTGAACATCTTTTGATATTATTTATTTGCTGTTTGTATTTTTTCATATGAAAGGTATGTATTCATCTCCTATGCTCAGTTTTGGATTGGGTCTTTCAATTAGGGAGGTCTGATTTTTTTTTTAGTTATTTATACATTCTCAATAATAAACCTTTCTATTGAAGAGTCTGCAAACATTTTTTCTCACATGGTGGGTGGTTTCTTTACTCTGTTGATGGTTTTTCTTGCTGTGTAAAAGCTTTGTAATGAGATTAGATCCCAGTTGTTGATTCTCTGTGTTAACTGCTGTGAGGTTGGGTTTGTCTTCAAGAGTGTTACCTGTTCTAGGTAGATGGCTATTGAATATTACAAATGGAAGAATTCAGAACACTGGCATTTTTTAGCAGATTTGCACAGCCTATGAGGAAAACACACTGCTGCTCCAGACTTATACCAGGATTTGGAAGGGGCATTAAAACTTTCAAGGAAGACATTTCAGAGCATGGAGAATATGCAGAACCTCCTGAGATTCACTCTCTAAGGCAAGAAACAGGGCCCCAAACCTGTCCTCCTGGTGTCATAAATGATTAGGTGCCCTTAACACAGACTATGTAGCTTGAAAACAACTTCTCTAGACACTTCAGTGCTGTTCACAAAAAATTCCCTAAACCCATGTATCATTAGGGGAAAAGAGGGATACAATGTTTTGTGAAAGTACCAAGGAAGAAGGATGAATATGTGAGTAGTGGGATGGCTGGTCATCATTTGATCAAGGGACAAAAATGGAGGAAAGTATTAAAATTCTATGGCTGGTCTATGCAAAGGCCAACGGTTCCCAGAATACCTAAGGAATGGTGGCTACTCTGCTGCCTGTGGAATGGTAGCATGCCCTGAACACTTCGTCTGCTCCTGTAAAATGCGAAGTGTCCTATGCAATACATGTTTGTTGTTTCCACGGTATGGCTGCCCATTATCGATATGTAAATTATCTTAAATTAACTCAAATCATCCAAGTGTCTCTGAGGCCCTAAATTATCATTGTGTACATGTGATCAAGAACTTGGTACTGTTGTTTCCGGGCTGCCCCTCATTCCTCCAGCTACTGTGACATGATGATACTTAATGTGGGTTGAATTACTGAACATCTATGAGCCAAGACATAGGACTAAAAGCTTGGTGTGACTTATCTCCTTTAATCTCACACTGAAAATCATTGCTAATACATATTAAATCATATTCATTAATGAGTTTCACTTTAATATTTTTATACATGCACATGTTATTCTTTGATCATCTCCACCCTTCCTATTACCCTCTCTTCCTCCCTTTTCTCTCCCCTGTAGCCCTATTCCTTTTCTCTTTCAACACAGTCCCTTTACTACATTCGATCACCTTTTGTTATTTTTGGGTTTTGGGGTGGCACAGAGATCAAATTCCGAAACTTTCATTTGCCAGGCAAGTGCTCATACCACTGAGCTATCTCCCCAGCCCTTTGAGCTCCTTTTAACTTGGATAAGAAATTCAAAAATAGTAGAGCAATATTGAATTTCTGATGCTTCATCCCCAGTTTTCTGAAAGTCATTTCTGTTTTTTTCTGGGCAGAGGAGAACTGGGAACAGAACCCAGAGCCTCATGCAAGCAGGGTGAGAGTTCTACCCCTGGCCACGTCCCCGAACCTGAATGCCCTTTCTCAATCTCACCAGTTACTTCAATTTCACTAATTTTCACATACTTTCCACCACTTTTCCACGAAAATACAAAATGGAATATAATATGAATGATGGCTTTATGTATGTATGTATTACTGAAAGTTCTCTAAGATTTTCTGGAGTTTCACAATAATGATTCCTTTGTACCTCAGATAAGCATGAGATGAACTCTGAAAGGCAGCAGCTGTTGAATGAGGTTCCTTTCTGTTGGGATTAGTGAAGAGCTATCAAACTCATGACTAGAGAATTTTAAAAAAGAGAGTGGTAGTCTGATTTGTTCCTTTATTGTTTTGTCTAAAAACACAGTGTAAATGTTTTCTGATAATGAGAAAATTAACTCAGTGCATAGAGCAATTAACTATATACTAAAACTGAAACAAATATTCCATTACTTTCAGCTCTGGGACCAACATGCAGACAGATGACTGCTCGCTTGTGCTGCAACCATCCCAGCCAGACCTGGTCATCCATGTAGGAAAGGTGACCCTTGGTAAAGAGTACAGGCAAAAGCTGCAGACAACTCAGAAGAATAAAGAGAAGAAGAAAGTTGAGCGGGCTGCGTGTGCTCTGTTAAACTCAGGAGGAGGAGTGATTCAGATGGAAATAGCAAACGAGGCTGACCATCCTCTGGAGCTGGGCTTGGACTTGCAGCAGGCCTTGAGAGAGCTGATTCCATCTTCAGATGTTCTTCAGGATTTCTTTGAGACCCGGCAACAAGGAAGGTTTTTCCACATTTTTGTTAAGTCTTGGAGCAGGGGTGCTTTGCCTGAAGACAATTGCACCAAGCCCTGCATTTGCAGCGTGAGTTCTTCCCTGTACCGCAGATCTGGTACCTCTAAGCAGTGTCAGGAATCAAGGCAGGCATACGATTTCCTGAAGACTAAGAAAAGGAATGCACAAAATACTCTGATTAAAGAACTGAAACCTAACAAATTCCTCAGAGTTATGCATCAGGACATCATGGAATCAAATCCTGCTTTCCAAGTTTTCAAAAGCAAGGAGCTTGCCTATGGTCACATCCTGTCTTTTCCCGAGTCTCATTCTGTAGAGTTTAAACAATTCTCCACAAAAAATATCCAAGAATATGTAAAACGAGTAACTCAAGAGTACATCCCTGCCTTTGCCAACACCGGAGGGGGCTATCTTTTTATTGGAGTGGATGATAAGAGTAGGCAAGTCCTGGGATGCACGAAAGAAAATGTTGACCCCGACTCTCTGCAAAGAGTGATAGCACAAGCCATTTCCAAGTTAAAAATCTTCCACTTTTGCTCCACTGATGCACAAGTGTCCTATGAGATCAAAGTCATTGATGTGTATAAAAAGGAAGCCTTATGTGGTTACCTCGTTGCGGTCAAAGTCGAGCCATTCTGCTGTGTGGTGTTTTTGAAAGACCCTGTTTCATGGAAGGTGAATGAGCAGCAGGAAATCGTCAGACTGAGTATGAATGAATGGGTAGCAAAGATGGTGGACACGGGTCCAGGTACGAGGGAGGGGGCTCCTTCTCTGCCTCTCCTACCTCTGGGGCACCTCCATGTCCTCCTTTATTTTCCATAATTGTGAGCTGGTGCTGGCTTTTTCAATCTTTATACTTTTATGTGTAGGAGAATTTTCATAGGTGAGGAAAAGAAAAAATGGAATATAATATGAGTGATGGCTTCATGCGTGTATGCATTACTGAAAGTTCTCTAAGATTTTCTGGAGTGTCACAATAATGATTCCTTTGTATCTCAGATGAGCATGAGACGAACTCTGAAAGGCAGCAGCTGTTGAGTGAGGTTCCTTTCTGTTGGGATTAGTGAAGAGCTATCAAACTCATGACTAGAGAATTTTAAAAAGAGATTTTTCACAGTTCTACTATAAGCCAAATAAAGAGGTATTCAGACACAGAAGGAGGAACATTATATTGAATGGGGGCAAAAGCCATTGCAGTATCACAACTAGGTTCTTCTCTGAATTTTGGGAAGTGTTGTAATGAGTCTAGAAATGATGCAGTATTGCACTTTGTGGCCTCAATTATACCAGGTTAAATAATATTTAGAGATCACCTAGGATGGGCTCTCCCAGTGGCGAGGGATGAAGTCATAAAGGATGCTTTCTTCTTTCAGATTTGGCTGAAGCTTTTGAATCTCAGCTGACTCTATCTGACAATCCTGAATACTACAGAGAACTTGTGGACCACAAAGCCCATCTCCAACAGCATTTATTTCTAGGTACCTATTACCATTTAATGTATAATGTCAGGGGTCAGGGAGACAGCTCAGTGGCATAACTATCTGCCTGGCAAGCACATAGTCCCAAGTTTGATCCCAGGTACCACAAATAGAAAAGGTAATATATGATGTGAAAAGAAGATGACTGAAAATATTTGCTTGAAAATATTAAATATATTTTGCTGATATGGAATGAACATGGCACAGGTTCCTGGGATGAGTTTCATGGTTGTTGCAGGCAGGTGCTTATGCCACTGAGCTATCTCCCCAGCCTCAAGGCAGGTTTAAAAATCTGACTTATTACCTGAAAAGCCACATCAGGGATGGCTCACTGGTAGGGTGCTTTTCTGTTCTTTCTGAGGTTCTGGATTCAATTTCAAGCACCACAAAGAAAGGAAATACAGGAGACAGTGCTGACATGTGCAGGCCTCCACGAAGTACTTACAAATGTGTAAATATCAGGGCTGAGGCCTGAATATGCATCTCACCAATGTTGTCCAAGGAGTCTGTTTCTCTGTTGGGCTTGGAAACTAGTGATGTGGCACAAGCACAGGCAAAAGTTTAGACTGGAACAGAGGAAGAAGTGACCTCCTCTGCTCAGCCTCTCAGGGATAGAGGGAATGTATATATATATAATTTCTCTTAGAAGAGGCAAATGGGGAGAAATTACCAGTGTCCTAGAAGTAGCACAACATAATAACAATTCAAGAACATAGATGATGTTAGGTAGCTTCTCTTTCCAGCCCAAAAATTATATATATTTTAGCTACCTTTTCTATAGGTGTTTCTACCTTGAAAATGAAATGCACAATTCTGGAGGGGGAAAATGGCTTATTTCATTCACACATTGACCATAATAAATGTGAAGAGTGCCAGTAGATGGAGTATAAAAAATATCTCACGTGTATCCAAACATGCATCCATGCAAGAAAATTAACATATTAGGTCTGCCGAAGGTCTGTTTTTCATCTAAGAGTTTAGTTACTTGAGACCTTTGTAGCCTTTATCTTGTCAGGATGGTTTTTAAACATTCCACAACAAGAATGGGACATGCAGGAGGAGCTGCACACACCATGCTCACTTCCGCAGGCTCCATAGATGGCACTGGGTGTGGCAACTTGCTCTCCGGGAAGCACCAGAGACAACATCACTCAGCTCACCAGATTCGTATGACCCAGGTTCAAGAGAGGGGCCCAATTCTCTTAAATTGTGCTCTTATAATGCAGGCTGTATTCTCCATTTTAAATGTCATATGTAACTCATAAAAACAATGCAAATATAGTTTTCAAACCTTCCCTATTCTTTTCCTGCCTAGTGTCACCAGGACGTTGGCGGTATACTCCTGCATCTCTCTGGATGGAGCTGTCCTCACAGCACAAAGGATTGGAGGAGTTAATA
>NW_004524648.1:11569359-11572619 GCF_000260255.1 Octodon degus | reverse complement strand
TGACCATGGGTGGCTACACTGGGAAGCTGTGTGTCATGACCAAGGTCCTCTGCCTGAGTCCCGAAATCAATGCAGTGTCCCTGGAGATGTCCAGCTCTCAGATTCATTATCCCTGGTCCTATAACCTTGTAGGCACCCAGCAAATGGAATCCTTCCTGCAGGCCCTTGTGGTGGTCTTACTAGGCTTCAGATCTTTGTTGCATCACCTACTGGAGAAGATTTTAAATCTTTCCCAACTTCCACCATCACAGCAATTTGTTTGTCCATGGCTTACCTGGTTCATGAAAAACAACCATGGCTGTGAAGATCAGGGGAAAATAGAATCATCTACACAGATGCTGAAGTCTGTGAGGGCGTGTTGTAAAAGAAAGCACTACTTCACACTGAAAAGGTTCATGGTATGAAGGAAACCTTAAAACTTGAGAGAGACCTGAGTCTGAATCAAATAATAATCAAAATATAATCAAATAATGAATCAAAATAATCAAATAATAATTGTGGGAGGCCATTAACTGGTATCCATTTTATAATAGTGTCAGCCGTTTTCTTAAGTTTCTATTCCCCTGCTGAGTTAAGTTTCTGCTCCTTCCCGCCTTGCCCATTCCCCATGAATCACATGCTATGCCCCAGGGGTGGCACCTTCCCCCATTGCCTATATACCTGCTACCTCAAGAGCCAAAACTTGGGGAGAAGACACTCTCTCAGGCTTTCACAGAGAGCACATTGGCCAAGCATTGACTGTGACTCATCCACATGGCTGACACTGACAAAGGTTCTACAATCTGAGGTACAGGATCTCAGGATAAATCCTGAGGGCATTTCACTGACCTTCTCAGACCAAAAAGCTACAACTCCTGTTGCACAGGTCCTGCTTTACCTTGGTCTTAACCATCCAGTAGAAAAGTATGAAGACGAAATATAGGAAGTAAAGCCATGTTGTTATGTTGAGCTGTGGGGGACTCAGGTCAATAATTTCTGACATTGCCAGTTAAACAGAAGACCCAATGCTATTATGGGCTACTGGACTCTTTTAGAATATTTTGCTGAGTTTACACACCTATAATATTCAACAACGGAACTTAAAAAATTGGGGTATAACTATGAATGTCCATTTTGTATCTGTGTATTCAAAGTGGTTGGGATAGATATATAGTTGCATTCTCTTAATGAATAGAATGATTTTTTCTAATGGTGTTTGTAAGTAGGATCACAAGTCCGCATCTTGTACAGCAATTAACCACTAAGAAGAATATATGCAGTGTATTATTTGTTGAAACTGTACTTTTGATTTGATTTGAAACTGTCTCATTGCTATATGTTTATCAATAAAACTTTGAAAAGAAAAAAAAAAGAGCCAAAACTTCCTGTCATAGCCCGGTTGCCTAGTTACTTGCGCTTTTTACCCGCTGACATCATGTCCCTATGCCTCCCCTATATATACCCAGCACCTCCAATGAATAAACGAGACTTGATCAGAATCCTGTCTTGTCTCCATTCTTTGTGTCTCCTGTCTTTTGTCCCCTCTTCAATTCCCCGCTCCTCCCCCAGGTGACCTTCGTTGACTGACCCGCTGGTTTGGGACAATAATCTATGTGACAGACACCTGAAAGTCTCCCTTTCAAAGAGGTTATTCATCCAAAGATGTTGCTGTGCTTGTCAGTACTGCAAGTAAAGTGGACATGAATAGCACAATAATGACATAGAGCAAATAGCTCACTTGAATCATGAAAAATGGTCTGACCAAAAATGTTTATGTTACTTATTTATTTGGTACCAGGGATAAGGCCCATGCTTCTATTAAGTTATAGATTTGGATGTCAGTGTAGTCACTGAGTAGTTGAAAGGAAGGTCATTATGTGCACCATATGGAGAGACAGGGCAATTTTGTATCAGGCGCAGAGGCTTCCCAGTTACCAATGCAACACATAGTTTAGTAAGGAGGTATAATTCTTATTGAGTCCCATGACTTCAGCTGAATGACATCTCAGGTTGTAGCCCTGGAATCTCACAAGCTCCTGCTTGAGCGCCCCTTCCAGCCATGGGGAGGATATTCTCACCAGTGTGCTGTAATGAGAAAACTCGATATCTTGGCTGGAGGTGATGACAGTCTTTTTGCCATTTGACCAACTTGTTCATTACATGCAGCACTACGTATCTCAATTAATAGGGCTAGAGTAAAGGTCAGGAAAAGATGGAGGAAAGGGGCTTCCTTTCCTTGGAGAGTTCAGCTTGATTGCCTTCTGCAATCCTTGATCTAAAGTGGAAAGGCAACTACTCATGGTGATAAAATATTTGAAGATATATTTTTGTCACTATACCTCAACAAAAGCACATTATTAAATTGTTTTTGTTTGTTTGTTTGTTTTTTTGCGGAACCAGGGATTGAACTCAGGCCCTTGCACCTGCCAGGGAAGCACTTATTCCACTGAGCCATCTCCCCAGCCCCCAAAAGAATCAATTGTGACGCCTTTTTTTTTCAGAACCAGAGATTGAACTCAGATCCTTGCGTTTGCCAGTGAAGCACTTATCCTACTGAGCCATCTCCCCAGCCCCCCAAAAGCACATTATTGCAGCACTGACATTTAAGCAATGTGTACATAAAAACATTAAAACTTTCTCAATGTAACGAAGAGATATCCTTTCGTACACCTCTATTTTGAAAGGATGCAATGTGTGGAAACGATGGCACTTTGCTTCAATTTTCTCTTCCTAGTACTAGAGATTGAACACACAGCCTGGACTCATATGCTTCACAGAGCTTCAAATTCTGACCTTTTTAAAACTTGTTTTTATAGTCACAGGTTTGGTACATTGCCCAAGTTGGACTCAAACTTGCAATTCTATGCAGGCATTTATTCCAGTAAGTGTAATTGTAAGCATGAGCTTCCTGACCCTGATTTTTCATCCATTTTAGAGGCATTGATGAATCATAGTGGCTTTTGATTCATGAAATGAGAAGATTGAGGTTCTTCTTTAGCCTTTTCAGAAAATTACAGGGATACATTGGGTGAACGCTATTGCAAATCAAAAATCTGTATTTATGTGATGTAGCTGATGACTTATATCTTCACAAACATGATTTGTCTGTTCATAATTATTACACTCATGTGATAATCATAGTGTACCTGAGTATTTGTGGTGAGAGAAGCTTTATCATTTGATGTTTCAAAATGTAAAATGGCCATTGACATGTTCTACACATTTTTATATTTCTCAAATAAATCATTTTTGAAATATGTAAGCAAGAGGACTTTTTTTTT
>NW_004524648.1:11561769-11563118 GCF_000260255.1 Octodon degus | reverse complement strand
AATATGATGAAAAAACATTTAAAAATTAGAATATATTTTTAAAAATAGGCATAAAGAATTATATACTTCTTATGTTTACACTTAAGTCCAAAAATCTAACCATATACAACCTTGAAGCAGGACAGTCCCACAATATTCCTTTTCCTATCTCAGCAAGAGGACTTTTAAGGAACTCATTTATTTCCAGGATTATATCATCATGATCTTAATAATTTGTGATGTTAGATGTTAGACAACTTGATCATTCTGGATCATGTAATTCTTTTTTCTTTGATCATATAATTCTGAATTAAGGCCCAGACTGCAATCTACCAAGAAGATGTAACTATCCTAAAGGAGTCTGGATCGAATAAACCGCTGAAAAACATGTGAGACAAAAAATGAAAGGACTGAAAGGATAAATCACAATGTTGTAGTTTTCAACATGACTCTATGGATACTAATTGAGATCAGTCAACACAATATGCCTAGGCATAGAGAAGAATTCAACAGTATCAGAGGACAAGATCTAATTGACACTTGTAGAGCACACCACCCATCAACAGAAGACTATATATTATTTTTCAGAGCACATGGAACACATACCAACATGGGTCACCACTTGGGCCATCAAACACAAGACCACAAATTTTAAGGACTTGACATTATGTACTGTTTTTCACAACAAAAAAAGGAATCAAACTATACATCTACTTATGATTCCTATGAAGAAAGAATTATCTTGGTGAATCCAATATAACCACAAGAATCCCTGTGGGAGGGAGACAAGAAAATCACAATCAGAGAAAGAAAAATGCACAAGCATAACTCAGAGAACAGAGAATGTGGTACACACTATTAACTTGAAAAGTGGAGAAAGGGAGTCCAAACAGCAGTAGAGACTGAAAAAGGCAAGGACATGGGTTGCAAGGTTACTGACTCTGATTTCATCTAGTGGCATTGATTTCTCTTTCTGTCCCTCTGGAACTATACAATGAATTCTGGTTTTAAATCAGTGAGTTTTAAACAAATGTTATAGCAGCCTTAAGAATGCCATCCAGGGGCTGGGGAGATGACTTAGTAGAATAAGCCCTTCCCTAGCAAGCACAAGGGTCTGAGTTCAATACCCATTCCTGAAAAAAAAATGTAATCCAAGTAAGGGAGAAAAAGTAAAACCTCTCACCTCAAAAAAATAGAAATAGATGACAAAAATAAATCTAAAACAATCAGAAGGAGGGAAATGAGAAAAAATCAATGACACTGAATTTCAGGGCCACTTCAACTGTATAATGAAACCCTGTCTCATAAAGAAAGAAGGAATGGGGGCTGGGAAGATAGCTCAGTAGAATAAGCACCTTCCTGGCAAGTGC
>NW_004524648.1:11559000-11560506 GCF_000260255.1 Octodon degus | reverse complement strand
TACTATGAAGAGACACAATAGACAGCTCCTTGGAGTGTCCAGATCTTTATGTGGTCTGCACATCCTAGAGGCCCTGAAAAGTTCCACATTCAAGGTCCTAGAAATCATCTGACATTGTCCAAATATCTTATAATGCATGCATCCCACTTATTTCCCGTTAGGGTTTTTGTCTAGTTGTCCCCCCCAAAAAAAAGTCTCATGCAATCATTGGGGCAGGCATCTAGAGTTTCTGGTTAATTATTGATCCCATGCTGGGATTGCGTCTGTGAGTGCTATACTTGCTATGGGGCAGATAATCTGCATACCATATAAGGAATGAAGGGTGGCTTGCTTGCTGCCACAATTGCTGCTCCTCCCTTTGATCTTCACAGTTTTCCACCACCATACACAGCTGCCTTCTGCCATGCACCACTCTTCCTTGGAGCCAGCTGAGTAAAGACTGAAACCTCCACTAACTATGAGCTAAATAAACCTTTCCTTCTTTAATTTTGGGTGTTGTGTATTCTGTCCCAGCAATGAAAAAAAAGTAACCGAGACAGAATTTGGTACCAGGAGTGGCGCCATTGTTGTGACTATACCTGACCATGTTGTTCAAGAGTCTTTGGTAATGGCTTGTGGGAAGACAGAGAAAAGATTTTGAGATGTCACCTGAAAGAGAAACACTGGTATGCCTTCAATTGTTCTGTATGGGAGATTCTAATCAGAGCTCAGAAGACCAGAAGGCTGACAGCTTATGATTAATTCATTCTCTGATATGGGATTATGGGTGTGAATGTTACACCTGCCTTGGGGTGAGTAATCTGTATACAATATGAGGAAGGGAGAGAAGCTTACTAACTGCTGCAGTTGCTGCAGCTAAGGCTCCTCCCTTTGCTTTTTACTATTTTCTGCTGCCATGAGTAGTTGCCCTCTACCTGTATCAGCCTGCCTTGGAGCCAGCTGAGCATGGACTGAAATCTCCACTAACTGTGAGCTTTCTTAATTTGGTGTTGGATATTTTGTTCCAAACACTAGAAAAAAATCATTGAGACATTTCTGCAGCCATTTTTTCCTCACCCTGTCTCCTCTCTCAGCTGTGCCTCTCTAATTCCAGCACTCTGAGTATGAATCAGGACTATGGCCAGTTTCAACTCATCTGGGAGGTTTAGCAAGCTACTATCTCAAGAATAAAAAAAAAACAGATTTTGGAAAGGCTCAATCCTATACCAAGTACCCTGAGTTCTATCCCCAGTACACCCAAATTTAGCAAAATGTAAGACAAGTTCCTCAAAGCCAAAGTGTGATCTCATATTTCTGGTATCCATTCACATCTGAATGCAAATTGTTCTGAAGCACAAGCCCTCTGAGAAAAAGCACAGAGAACACCAAAGAAAAAAGATGATGACAATAGGCTATTGTCAATCTAAAGTCAATCTGCTAGAGCACCTGCTTAGAATGCCTGTGGCCTTTGGGTTCTGTCCCAGGGAGAGGGGGAGAGAGAGAGAGAGAGAGAGAGAGAGAGAGAGA
>NW_004524648.1:11555523-11557940 GCF_000260255.1 Octodon degus | reverse complement strand
AAGAGGTCCCAGATCTTGTGGAGAATTTTGATGAGGCTTCTAAGAATAAGGCAAACTGAACTAAGTCAGCTTCTGAAAAAGATCAAACTTGGAAGAAATTACTAGGAGCTGCTATTTTATATTATGACTGCTTTTTAAAATTGTTTTTGTTTATGGATCTGATAAAATCTAGATCTTTAATATTTTTTAAGCCCAAGCCCCTTAGACACTGCAGCTCTTTTCAGTTTTTGCTTACATACAATTTATTTTTTGCAGCCAATTAAGCTGGAGAAGCCTGGGAATAAAGTTTGAAACAGATTAATAAAAAAAGAAGATCTTAGAGTGAAAAATTCCCAGTTTTTTTTTTTAATCTTTGTCTGAAAAAGTCAGTTTGTCTCCATTTAGGAAAAGGAGGAGGGGTGTGTGTGTGTGTGTGTGTGTGTGTGTGTGTGTGGTGTGCGTGTGTATTTACAGAGTTCTAGATTGAAAATATTTCCTTCTACATTTTATAGAGACAAAGTCCTGGAGTAGATAGCACTGTGTTAGACAATCTAAAGAAAAAGAGAAACACTTCCATACCATACCCTGGAGATTTACTGAACTAGAAAGATGGAAATCATGGGGAGAAATGCAGGCTATGACAGTGTATGAACATTATGGTCACATTTTAGGACACATGTAATAAATATGCATGCAAATATGCCTGAAAAGTACCTAGCTGAATATCATGATTCTGAAAGCAGGTACTCACCGAGTCTTCATCTGGGTGGATGGTAAACTTTGAGGGCGGAAGAGCAGAGTGTTGTTGAGTTTTATTTTCAGCCTGCACTGAGGACCAACTGTCCATCCAGGCACCAGTCCTCAGCGGCTTTTCACCAGAGAGAACCGGGAGATCTTCGCAGGACAGGACAGGGACAGCAGCGCTGTCCAGCACCGACGCCAGGACATCCTTAAATCGCCCACCTCGGATCCTAGCCTGTGGAGAGAGAGAGCATTCTCCCTCCAAGGATGGGAGGGAGCTAAAGCAAGGGGGATTTGAGGCCATCTCAGTACTCGAACAGAAACCAAGCTCTTTCCTAATGGTAAGCAGCAGGGCAGAAAATGAAGTAGCAGTTTCCTCTTTCTCAATGCTGGCAGTTTTCGGTTTCTCTGGGACCGGCTCAGCAGCCACCTGCCAGCTCCTCCAGAGTGGGTTGGGCAGCGGCGTCATTGGTGGCACCAGCGGCGGGACTGCCCTGCCCATCTGCACACCTGTAGCTCTGGGGCTGGGGATGGAGCTCAACAGCACAGCGCCTGCCTGGCAAGAGCACGGCTCAGAGTTCAGTTAACCGGAACTAAAAGGAACAGGAAAAAAGTAATAATAATAATTTTCTTCCACGTGTGGCGGGTCGGGAAGTAACAAAAGTGGGGCTCCAAATCTTGCAGAGTCCCAAAGTCTCACCCAGAGGCGGGGTGTGGAAATCCTCCTTGGTATCTTGGGTCAATTCTAGCAAATGGGAAGCATAAACCTCTGCGGGCCAGAGCAAGATGGAGCCCTCAGGGCGGGGAGCAGAACAAAGCTGGGCGTGGGGGCTGCAGGCAGGGAGAGGAGCAGGAAGGGAAGGTGGGGCCGACTCTGGAACAGGGGAGTGCTCTTCCTGAGACGATCTCTCCTCACTGCCCCCTAAATACTCTGACTTTCTTCTTCCTGTCATTTACACATGAGAGCAGAGGGGAAAGGAGTCAGGAGGGAGGACAGCAAAAGAGTGTTGTGAAACACCAGAAAGCAATAAACATTTTGACACTTCCTGGGCAGTTTTCCCAGAGTATTAGATTCCTTCTTCCTACTGCCCCTTTATCCTTGAGAGGCCTGTCGGGAGGACACACCCCTTGGCATAGAAGACAGGAACACCAGATATTGAAGCCTCCAGGGACAGGCAGAGACTGGGACCCTTGCTCTTGAAAGCCTGGGAGATGGTCCGGCTGTTCTGCACCCACCTCCCAGGGCTCCTGTGCCCTGAGGACCCAGCCAGGGAGTGGGAAACATTGGCAGCATCCTAGTCAGGGAGACAGCAGTGGGCACCTTTGTCTGAGGCCCTCAACTATTTTGGTGAAGGTGACAGATTCCCTAGAGAGAGGACTGGGGACTGCACCAGCTGCCACCACACCCACTAGGAGAGAAGTTCCTGCTTGGGGCCTTAGCCCAGGTTGGCATCTGGGACAGCACAGAAGGATCCCAGGAAGGAGTCCTTGTTTCTGCCCAGGCAAATCAGGAATCTCGCAAGGCCAAGTCCCCTTTGCATAGATCTCAGTAGAGCCCCTAGGACCCAATGTTTTCACAACTGTAAAATTGAGGAAGAAAAGTTCTGTAGACAGGATTGAAGTAAATCACTCTCCTGAATCTGGTGACTAAAATCCAGAATTGGTGTTGTGAATGCCTTACCAAAAGTTTATAATCT
>NW_004524648.1:11549345-11551892 GCF_000260255.1 Octodon degus | reverse complement strand
AGTGTGCCTAAGGAGAGTCACATGGGGAGAAGACACTCTCTCAGGCTTTCACAGAGAGCACATTGGCCAAGCATTGGCCATGACTCATCCACATGGCTGCACTGACAAAGGTTCTACAATCTGAGGTACAGGATCTTTCTGAAGGCCAAGAAGGCCATGCTGAAAGGCAACTGTGGAGGGCCACCTGAGCAGCTCTTTTTGAAAGAAGAGCGACTATCTCCACTTTGACTGAGCCTGACCTTATTTCCTATGTACAGAGCTGGCTAGGACTTCTGTTTATCAATTGGCCTTAGGTAAATGTAGGCCACCCACCTAGCTCAGCTCACAATGATCACCTACTTCCCACAATTCTCAGTGATTTCCTCCTCAAGCCACTCCCCCACTGAATAAAAACCGGATGAGGCCCTGGGTCACTCTCTTGGTTCCAGAAAGCCATCTTTGTGGCTGGACTTAGGGCCCCTTGACTCCCCGATGATTGAAAATATAATTTAGTGTCTTTATTTTCACCATGGGTTGCACTGTAAGTGGTAGATTGGAATCAACTTGATGGGATTCCAATAACATAATTTTGGGATTATAAATATTGGCTTCTTGGACCGAGACGAGGTCCAGGAAGTGACTCCTACAGGCAACTACAGCCACAAAAAGAAGGTGCAAACATCACCCACCTTCCACCATCCCAAGGCACAGTACCTCTGGAGGCAACCCAAATACCCTTGGAAGAGTGCACCCAGGAGAAACACTCTTGGCCACTATGCCATCATCAAGTTTCCCCTGACCACAGAGTCAGCCATGAAAAAGATGGAGGACAACAACACACTTGTGCTCCTTGTAGATGTCAAAGTCAATAAGCACCACATCAAACAAGCTGTAAAGAAGCTCTATGACATCGATGTTGCTAAGGTCAAAACCCTAATCAGGCCTGGTGGAGAGAATAAGGCATATGTTCGACTGGCTCCTGATTATGATGCATCGGATGTTGTCAACAAAATTGAGATCATCTAAACTGAATCCAGCTGGCTAATTCTAAATATATACTTTTATTCTCCAGTAAAAAAAAAAAGAATAGAAACATACAGTTATTTCAGCAAAAAAAGACTGCATGAGAAGAAGCATGAGGAAGGATAGACAAAGGGAAAGCAGAATAATAAGCCTAACAGATATACATGATAAAAGCTTTAAAAAATCCAAAATAAAACAAAAAATAGATTTTTAAAAGATTAGTAAGAAAGAGATAACAAAAAATAGGCAAAAGGAATATTTATCTGCATATCCAGATGTCGGGGGTGGCAGCTCTCATTTGGATTAATTTGATCTTGGCCAAAGAAGCTCTAGCATATCCTCCCCACCCCTGTTAAGATTTTGTAAAGAGGAGAGGAAAACAGAACTAGTTACAAGAAGAATTCCATTGTCACAGAAAGCAAGAAAGTAAGCAGAGGCAAATGTAAGTTCAAGGCCAGGCCTGCTTCTGATCTGTAAGGATCGGGAAAGTGCATTTGGACAGCCAGACATTTAAGATCTGTAACCCAGGAAGGGTCTGATGACTGACTTTGTGAATAAGCTATTCTTTCCAACTTTCAGTCTGACATGGGAATAATGTTACTGTTTCTCACATATTAGTGGATATAGATTATCAGATAGATGATGGATGATAGATAGATAGATGGATAGATAGATAGATATTGCATTAGATTTCTCCAAAGAATAAAATAAAGTAGAACAGAATAGATGTTTAAAATTATAATGCATTAACATATGTGTTAAATAAAAGAACACATAAACCTCCAGATCATAGGGTCTTCATTGTGGTTGGGAATTTAACACTGAAGCATCGACACTGAGACATAACTGAATACTTTTTGGGCTGTAACTAAAGGACTCCCTAGGCAGCTGCACAAAAAAATCAGTTATGTGCAGCTTGTGCGTTTCATAGGGAAAAGATCACAAAGAGACTGGCATTGGCCTCCTTTGTAGGACGTTCCTTCATCCAGAAGAGCAGAGATACAAGAAAAACCCTGAAAAGACTTATGAGTTATGAATGTTGGAGCCAGTGCTTATCTACACAACGTAAGCATATGCAAGAACTCAGAATCTTAATCTCGTGAACCTGAATCTCATGAGTTCTGAGGGACTCATTGAGAGGTGAACTTCACCAACCAAAAATGATTATAGAAACATTGGCTAAAGAATAAACAGTAAAAAATTAACTGCAATTAACATAGATCTGAGATTTAAAGCAAAGCCAAAAACAATGCAATCAAATATGTAAGAATTACAATTATAGACCATGCTTCCAACAACAGCTTCCAAACTCCTAACAGGAAACACGAAGCTCAAGCGGCCTCACTAGCAGATCTTTACAAATGTTCAAGGAATAGGTAATCCCATTCTTACCCAAAGTATTCCAGGATGTTGAGAAACAAAATAAAGAACACTCCTTAATTTACAAGAACACTATGAAGACAACGATATGCAATGTATTAATTATTGAAACTGTCCTGCTAATCGGTTTTGAAACTCTCATTGCTATTTATTTCTCAATAAAAT
>NW_004524648.1:11545233-11548890 GCF_000260255.1 Octodon degus | reverse complement strand
AAGTAGAGGCAGTTTTGACTCAGAGTTTTACGAAATGAAGGTCACCATTTGGTCTACTTTTAGTTACCTATTGGACATTTGCAAGCCCAAATGCAGAGTCATTATTTTCAGCAAAAACTATTTTTAAACACTATACCTACCTACCTCAGAAGAAACACAAATCGTGCTTTGGACAGGTAACAGAATAAACATCCAGGAGTTTGTTTGTTTGTTCTTTGTCCTTAGGGCCATCTCTGTCTATGACATAGCTGTCAGTCATAGACAGCTGGGCCATTTTAACTAATGAACATGGGTGCAAAAGTTCTCCACTTAGTGTTAGCAAATCAAATATAGTATAGCAAACATATTAAGATGATACATCATTTAACTGTGAAATACTATACATATCTCCCCCCAAAAGTGCAAAATATACATCTATCCTAGAAAGCAAGGAGTAGTACAACATGTAAAAAATCAATTGTAACTCACTACCTTGACATATTAAGTTATAAAATGATATTGCTATCCCAACAGAGGCAGAAAAGATGGTGTTATGTGGCCTGCAGGAACTGGAACTAAGGAGGTATTTCCTTTTCTTGGGAAGGGGCATTTTCAAAAGTCCCCACCTAACCTTTAGAAAGCTGAGAATATTTTAGGGGATTGATCCCAGGTGCTAATAAGAGTTCATGCTTGCAAATTCCCCCATGTAAATGGAATCTAACCTCTTTGACTTCTTTGTTTAACATGTGTCTACTTAATTTGGAAGAAATCTGGTTTTGGGTGCAATTTTTACACAATGGAGTATTATACAGGTATTTAAAAAGATAAATTCGAGGCTTTTGTAGATAAATGGATACAGCTACAGAGTACATTGGTAAGTGAAATAAGATCTATGTGTAAACATCATATTATCACACTAATGTGAGAACCTGAAAGAGTAATTAAAATCTGAAAGGTGTTCAATTTGATACCCACACATTCTGACATGAGAAGATTTATTGGAGATCTAAAGGACAGGCTGTCTAGCAGACCAAGACAGCCCCAAGCAGAAAGGGATAGAGGGTTTTATAGGGTTTTGGGGGAAGGTGACTGCAGGCTAGCACAGTGGGCTACCAGGTCTGTGGAACAGCGGGCTACCTGGTCTGTGAGAAGATTGCAAGAAGGTGAGGTGGGGAGGGCGTTGTGACCATGCCCCAGCCTGAGTCCAAGGTACAAAGCTGGGCAGAACCGTTTGTGCAGTTTTGTCCTGGCTTGAGACTAAGGGGAAGTGAATCTAGGAGTGGAGGTTGGCGGGCTTAATCTACCAAAAGGTACAATAAATATTGTGAAAGGGAAAGTGCTAGGGTTTTTGGCACAGTAGAGACAGGAGAGACAAAAGAGGCCTTCACTGAAGGCACAGGGAAGGCCACAGGAAAGGAGAGACTTGGAGCTTCTGAGGGCTCCGCCAGGGAACAAAGGCTATTTAGGGCCAAGATGGAGGTGGGGATCAGGAGGAAAATCTGCATGACATGGCACATAATGATTGGGCAGGAAGTGGTAACAAAGAAACTGGATATTGTGAAAACGAAGCAGAAAGTTGCAATTTGACCAGGGAAGGGGAAGGTGGAGCAGAGCCTGTGGCCTCCAGTGGCTCATGCCACGTTGGCTTGTCACCTTCATGGCTTAGCAGAATTTTATATTAAGGCAGGGAAAACCCGTCCGAAAGAATTTGTTCAACAGGAAGGGAAAACTGGGATGAGGGAGACAAATGAAAGAAGGGGAAAAGATATATTTAGGTATATATGCAGAATAGTTTGGATAATTGTACTGTCAATTTCTGCTGTCTTTTGAAAGGAGCAGTTAAAGCTTAATTTTTTTTTCTTTTGAATTTCTTACATTTTTGTTATTGTTTTGGTTTTTGCTTAGGCAAATCTTTTTTTTTTTTTTTTTACATTGCCAACAAATTTATTATTTAAAGGAATGGATTAAAAGAAAAACACGTGAGGCACAGAAGTATGGAACAGAAAATAAATACAAATGTAGGTTGTTTTGCTAAATGTTTTATAACCACAACAAACTAGTACAGAGAGTGCCCTGTACACACCACAAAAAAGATCGAGGTGTTCCCTTAGCAAAGCTGATCACCTTTCAGTCTCTATTTGGAATTTAAGCTTCAGTCCTTGGCTCTGGATGGATCACTGGATGTGTGGCACAGTCCATGGTTTTAACCAAATTTGAGCAGAAGAATGGCCACCTGGCCCAGGTAGAAGTAGATGAAGTGTTTGGTTTCTTGGTCACATAACTACCAAAGTTCCTCACCACGATGCAGGGCCAGGTGGGGTTGTACTTCTTGTCAAACTCCTTCTTGATGTGGGCCACAATGTCCTATGTTGTGGTCCTCCAGCACCTGAGTAGTGCACTCCACCAAATCCTGTTGCATCTCTTCTGACATGTGCGCATTTTTGATCACCGCCTTTCAGTCATACATGGTTACCATGGAGCAGGAGCTGGCTGACTCTAATGGTCTCCTAGAGGAGGTGGTGGTGCCACTTAGGCTGGGACAGAGATGCTGTAGCTACCAAAGCCATGGTGCCTCTTCTTTAGACCTTTATACCTGATATCCTGAACAACTAATTTGAAGATAGCGTCATGCAATACAGCAACCATTGTTGGATTCCTATTACTTTGTTCAGTGAAATTTTGTGTTGTTTCTAATACAAAGTAAATACAAATGTAGCTTGTAGCAGGTTGTAGGCACCTGCTGCTGTCTGTGCAGGTGCCATTGCACCATCTGAAGTCATCATGCCACCCAGAACACTGGTCTGGGGCCCGAGAAGACCTCCTTCTTCCAAGCTCTGGGCATCACCACTAAAATCTCCAGGAGCACCATTAAAATCCTTAGTGAAAATTCAGAAATTTTAAATCTTTAAATATTTATTGCTTATTCCTTTCTACTTTGAGAATTATAATTATATGACTATAAGTTTCTTGATTTTGACACAGTGAACTATTATGACTGATCTGTACATTCTTTCTTCATTTTTATTTTGGACAGTTTTTATTGTTATATTCATTTATGTTTGTAAATAATTTATTTTCAATTTGCAATCTATTAAAAAAAATCCTTAGTGATATACAGCTGATTAAGACTGGGGACAAAGTGAGAACCAGTGAGGCAACCCTCCTTAACATGTTGAACATCTCTCCATTCTCCTTTGGGCTGATCATTCACAAGTGTTTAACAATAGAAGCATCTACAACCCAGAAGTCTTTGACACTACAGAGGAAACTGCGTTCTCGCTTTCTGGAGGGTGTCGGCAATGTTGCCAGTGTCTGTCTGCAGATTGGTTACCCAGCTGTTACATCAGTGCCCCATTCTATCATCAATGGGTACAAGTGGATCCTGGCTTCATCTGTGGAAAGTGATTACACCTTCCCACTTGCTAAAAATGCCAGGGCCTTCTTAGCTGATCCATCTGCATTTGTGGCTACTGCCCCTGTCACCACAGCCACCAATGCTGCTCCTGCTGCTGCAGCTGGCTCAGCCAAGGTGGAAACCAAGGAAGAGTCAGAGGAGTCAGATGAGGATATGGGATTTGGCTGATCACCAAAATGCAAACTATTCAGCCTGCCTGCTTGGCAAAACAAGGAATAAAGGCATAATTGTCTGAAAGAAAGAAAGAAAGAAAGAAAGAGAGA
>NW_004524648.1:11540915-11545133 GCF_000260255.1 Octodon degus | reverse complement strand
AGAAAGAAAGAAAGAAAGAAAGAAAGAAAGAAAGAAAGAAAGAAAGAAAGAAAGAAAGAAAGAAAGAAATGTGCTCCCTAATTTTGAGGGATCTGGCCTCAGGAGAGGAAAGGAGCTGGAGCTAGTACTAGGTGGACACCAGAGCCTTCGGTTATAGTTATCAGCTGGTGTAGCATTTTGGTCTGGGCTACTTATAACTCAGCCTTTGAACAGGGCCACAAGGGCAACATGGGAAGAGAGAAGTAAAACGAACTCAGTTTCTGAAGAAAGGGTGGTAGGAGAGCATAGCTATCAAACACAGCCAAATGCAGGAGACCAGGGGGCAGCAGGACAAGTAGGCCTCATTAACCAGACCCCCTCTCTGCAGAACTCCTACCCATCTGCCAGTCTTGCATGGGCCTTTGAAGACTTTCATGTACCTTTCCCTAAGATCATAACACAGGGCCTAAACCCACTCCCATGTCTGACAGTACTTCCCACTGCCCAGGAGCATGAAAACTTTAACTGCACATAACCAGTGGTGAGCAAGGCTGCAAGTTCAGGATGAGGATGTGGGTTGTTATCCAGAGTACAGTTGGAGCCTCGATTCAGATGATGGCCAAAAACCCTTACTGGGAACTTTAGGCTGCCCATGGCCTTGGGTTGGGAGCAGATAGAAAGCACCTAATGGCTATCCTCCAATGCCCTGTGCTCCCCAACCTATTGGAACTGGATCTCCTACAGTTATGTCCTCATTGGTTGACTTGCATCTTGTTGAGAGGTGATTCTTCTTCCATGGTAAGTATGGTAAATTCTGTGTTTCTAACGTTATTTCAGGACATGCAGAAAATGTTTTTCTGCTGATCTCATTTTGAGTAGCAAGATCCTAGAATAGTTCTTTTCTACTAAGAATGGTTGGATCCCAAATCTACTGACTCAGCGCATGCATCATTACAAGACCTCCCAAGTGACTCTCATGCATCAGTGAGAAGTACTGGCTAAAGGCTGCCTTTCCTGGATCCTGCCTGTCAGCCTGGTGTATCCCTTTGTGACAGTAACATGGAAGCAAAATGGAATTTCCTGTGTTAACCTTGACGAAAAGAATAAGTAAATATAGGAAGCAAATATAGCTTAGAGATCGTGAAGGAAGTTCTTATATGTACTTGATGATAGCAATAATTACAAAGACTGTCAGAATTAAAAATTTGTACATAGATCAGCACAACTCCAGTGACATGTGCTTCCCCATGAACAACTGTTCCAGAAGTTTCTGTTCCATATTATTGTGTCAAAATATATGATGAAATCCCCTCACCTGTGTCTTTAAAATCTCTCCTTGCCATAACTTTTTGAATACATACATAGCTTACTGGGACATACACGCCTATTGGAGACCAGGGTGTACAGGGTTAAGTTTATGAACCTAGGGACCTCTGGCCGTGTTGGAAAAGAGCATACGCATGGTGCTCGGAGGTCAACATAACCACAGTGAGGCAGCCAAGGACAGGGCTACAAACCCTATTATAGAACAATAAAGCTACCAGCCTTGGAGATAAGACTGTTCTCTTATTTGGGGAAGTTTACTACTTGGAGAAGTCTTTAAACTGACACTCAAGGTCCTGCTCAGTTCCCAGTCTTGCCTCAGTGTCCTTTGTTTGAAAACCAAATAAATATGAGCCTCCTGGAGAAGTTCTTTGTCTCAACCCCCAGGGAATCTCAAATTCTGTTAGAGGATTTTGATCTTCCTGGAGCCCTAAAATCATAACTCTTATCTCTTCTATTTAAACTGTTCATCATCTACTTGCCTAAGAGCCTGGAGCTAGGCCAAGACCCTAATACATGCCTATTACCATTGCAATGTTTTGCTGTTACAATATTGTTATTCTTTGGAGAGTATTCCTCTGATTTTTTCTTAGATTGATACAGGTATTGAGTGAAACTCTACAATTTTTCTCTGCTCATTTGGCTGGTAGTTATTTTCCCTAAAAACCACCAGAAGCCCAGGCAGAATGGTACTATGAGAACATTGACCTGTGTGTGTGAGACTGAAGATTTCTACTATGCATTCAATTCAGGACTGTCACAACCACGTCCTTGGCTTGGTGCTCTGCCCTATCTATCCTGAAAGTAGGAGAGATAAGAAATTCCTCCAAAATTGTGGCAAAGGTATTCCACTTTCCCATGGTGACCTCAAATTTCTCACTGCCTTCACTTCTTAGAGCCATCAGAAAAAGCTAGTTGAGGGGTCAGGGAGATGGCTCAGCAGAAAAAGTGCTTCCCTGGCAAGCGCAATGGTCTGAGTTTGATCCCCGGTTCTGAAAAAAAAAAAAAAAAAAAAAAAAAGAGAAAAAGAAAAAGAAAAAACTAGTTGACTCTACAATCTTTATAATTTTTATTGCTGCAGAAACCAAATACCAGTCACAGTGCCTTGCCCTTCACTTCCACTTCATTCTGATGGTAATGGGTGTGTGATCTGATGCCACCACGTATGTGTAAGACCAACAATAAATAGCCTGAAGGGACTCCCACCAAATTCATAATAGTTACTGTCATTGAAAGAAGAGAAGAAAAATTGGACACAAAAAAAGAAAGGGAAATTCCATTTTAGTGGCAATATTTTATATAGAAAACATTAAGACATGAATCTTATATAGCAAAGAGGCACATTTTTACATTTGTATTTTCTGTATTTTTCAAATTTTACATTCCCCCATTCTATATACATCATTATTCTTTTGATTGTGAAAAGTTTATCCTAAGACACAAGTTGATACAAGACTAAGCAAGTAATTCATAAACTATTATGTCAACGGTGCACTGGTTGTCACAGGAAATTCCATTTTGCTTCCATGTTACTGTCACAAAGGGATACACCAGGCTGACAGGCAGGATCCAGGAAAGGCAGCCTTTAGCCAGTACTTCTCATTGATGCATGAAAGTCACTCCGGATGTCTTGCAATATATTTGCTACCATAATTAGTGTCTCCATATACTACAAATATTTTAAATTCCTTCTCTATGTTCTTTCTCCTGTCATATTCCTGGCTTAATTTTTCTTTTGCTGTCTTAGGATTTTTCTCTTCAATTTATAGGAACTGTTCCTTTTTTTTTACTCTTCTATCTATTTATTTATTTATTTGCTTATTTACTTAGTACAGGGTCTCACTACACAGCTCAGACTTGTAGTGATCCTCCTGTCTCAGCCTCCCCAGCACTCAGATTACAGGGGTGCATCACCATATCCAGTTTCTTTCTTTTTTTTGGTTGTCTTTTTTAATTTTATTTTTATTTTTTACATAAAAAATGTATTATGTTCATAACTTTCATACAATTGATGACATAGAGAGCAGTACAGATTGTTGTGCATGTCACATATAATACCACACCCAGTTTCGATGTCCAGCATGGCATGCCCTGGAGTTTCAGGACCAGCACAGCATGCAGTACCAGGGATTAAATTTGGGTCCTTGCACTTGCCAGGCAGGTGTTTAGACTGCCGAGCCATCTCCCTAGCCCAGGAACTGTTCTTAAAAACCAGAAATTAAATATTTGTGATATTTCTTGCCCATATCCCATCAGTGGGTTGCTTCTTTACCTTTTGTGATGCTTTTAGTATTTTCCATCCTACTTTCTTATTGAGAGCCATAATGGGCTAATCCCATGTTCTCCTATGACTTCTGTCTGAAAATTTACAAAGTAAGTTGTTTTTTTTTTTTTTTTTTTTTTGTTTGTATTTTAGGGAAGGGTATTCAGGGTCTCACTACTAGATCAGACCCATAGTGACCCGCCTGTTTACAGCCTCCCAAGACCTGGGATTACAGGCGCACCACCATGCCCAGTCTCAATTGCCATCTCAGTGCCACCCCGGGGGCGGGGCCAGCACAGCAGTCCCGGGGATCCAACTCATAGCCCCTGCAGCTGCTTGCAGGCACTTTAATCTGCTAAGCTATTTGGCCAGCCCTAAATTTCTTTCTATTGCATCGGAAATAAGTCAATTCTTGTTCAAATTCATACCTCTTACAATAAGGATTTAAATTTTCTTCTTCTTGTTCGTTTTGACAACAAAGAATTAACTCTGCACCTTTTTTTTTTCTTGAGGAACCAGGGATTGAACTCAGGCCCTTGCACTTGCCAGGGAAGCGTTTATTCCACAGAGACATCTCCCCAGCCCCAGAACTTTTTTAGTTTATATCTCTTATAAATGATAGGTTAGCTTGTTTTTTTTTTTTTTTTTTTTTT
>NW_004524648.1:11534550-11539570 GCF_000260255.1 Octodon degus | reverse complement strand
TCAGAATGTACCTGGTGCATACAGCTCAGAGATTGTCTCATGATTGCCTCTTCCCTCTCTCAGCACTTCTCTAACCTTCCTGAATAACTAACTGATCCTTCCCTCTACCTACCTGCATGCACACAATCTCTGGGTCTCAGGTCTTTCTAATCCCTCTGATGTATATCTCCTGTAACCATCAAAACTTATGTGCCCTGTGTTTACTAACCTGTCTGGAATCTACCCCTATCACACGGAGGAATCTACAAGTCTTCTTTGCCACACTATTCCCAAGCCTTAGTGCCTAGAGGAGTATGTGACTTAACAAATCAGTGCTCATTAAATATTTGAAGCGTCAAAACAGGTAATTCAATAGAGACAGGAGCTACCTAATTTGGACACTGGCATCTTTCTGTCAAATAGAAACCTTCAGAATATAGAGGTATTTCCTTGCCCTGGAAGCCAGACAGAACCGAAGGTTGTGGAAAATAGCCGATGAGAATTGCCATGGAATGATGCCAAACATGATATTTCTTTCCAGGCCTAAAAATCGGTGGAGGCTGTCCACCACAATGTGATTAGCTTAGTATCAGAAGCATCTGTGATCTGTACCAATGGAACGGATGTCTCATCCATCTGAGACATTGTTCTCTTCCTTATTGCTTGTACAAATATACTTTTTTTAATAATTTTTTTAACATTTATTTATTGTAGGGGGGGCAGCTCAGCCCACCAGGGGGCGCGGCTGGCTGGCATGTGGTGCTGGGGGATTGAACCGCGGTCCCTGTGCTTTGCCAAGCTTGTTCCAAGTAGGTGCTTTAGACCACTGAGCCATCTCTCCAGCCCACAAATATACTTTTATATCTTTCTATCTCATTTGCCTTGATGAAGAGCGCAGCAATATCCTTTGGGGAATAATCATTCCTGCAGAGAATCTGGCACTGTTCTGTCACAGAGTTCACCATGTTTTCCACATTCGCATACTCAGTACACTCTACATGGCCTGGGACACCCTGAACCCACTTAGCTTCATGGAGCAACACCAGGGACCCAAGGGGAATGTTAGGTGGAGGATTTTCTCTGACTTCCTGCATGACCTCCTGAAGGTAGTGAGCTATCACATCAGCATTTCGGACCATGACCATCAGCTCCTCTCTTGGATGCTGAGCTGCAAGTTCAGGGAGACCACTGCACTGTAAGTGGTTAATTCCAAAATAATCCAGAAAAATCCAGAGAATTCCTGGACAATTATTGTCTCTCTGAGTGATGCGTTTTGCCATTTTATACCAGTTTCCATCTTCAATGCAGAGATTCTGAGCTTCATCAATGATGATGTGTTGAATCTCTTCAAAGTTACTTCTCATGAAAGTTTTCAGGTTCACTGCGAGGCAGATGTTTTTCTTGCTGAAAGATTAAGAAACATGGGGCTGGTGAGATGGCTCAGTGGTCTAAAGCACCTACTTAGAACAAGCTAAGCTAAGCAAAGCACAGGGACCATGGTTCAATCCCCCAGCACCACATGCCAGCCAGCCTCACCCCCTGGTGGGCTGAGCTGACCACACACACACACACACACACACACACACACACAAATAAATAAAAAGAAATCCTCTGCTAACCAACGGCAAAATTATCCACATACATTTTCTACTAAAATTGTAAAGGTTTGTTTCTAATATTTAAGTTTTCTGAATTGATTTTGTATATAATACAACATAGCAGTCAAAAATGTTTTCCCTATACAGAAACCATCAGCACGTTCGGTTGCAACCAGAGAAGACAATTACCTGAAAAATAACTTTTCTGCTGTTCTTCTGGACTTTTTAAGTTCTTATGTGTGCATACAATCCTGCTTCTGGGTGTGGGAGATTACACTCTCAGGTCAAGGATCATCTCAGGAAATCTAGAAAGATCTCAGGAAACAAAAACCAAAAATTCAATACGCACACAGGAACCATTGAAGAACAGTAGCCATGTCCCTCCACTATCCCATGGCTGTGGGCCTCAACAAGGGCCACAAGGTGACTAAGAATGTGAGCACACCAAGGCACAACCACCGTCGTGGACACCTCACCAAACACACCCAGTTCGTGCAGAACATGATCCGGGAAGTGTGCGGCTTCGCCCGCTAAAGCTGCATGCCATGGAGCTGCTCAAGTTCTCCAAGGACAAACCACGCCCTCAAGTTCATGAAGAAAAGGATAGAGACACACATCTGCACCAAGAGGAAGCGTGAGGAGCTGAGCAATGTGCTGGCCACCAGGAGGAAGGCAGCTGCCAAGAAGGACTGAGCCCCTCTGGAATAAAGCTTTGTAGAAAGTTCAAAAAAAAAATCAATATGCAAAAAGACAGATCCCATTTTCCAACTGAGCCAAATCATAATACATAGCCATGATCCACAGATATTTGTGTTTCTATCCCAAATCAGCTCAGGAAAGTTTACTGAAGTTTCTGGAGGCAGAGAATATCATGTGAATGAAGAGTTTTTAATCTTTAATTTTATTATATTGAAACAAAACTTATGTTTTAGAAGGCTATTTTTAAAAATAAACACAATTAGAAGATGTGATGGTCAATCAATGTATGTTTCTGAGCAGATAGACTCTAAAGTGGACTTTATTTTTTCTGGACTTCTGAAAAAGTTACTACTGCTTTTCTTTTGTCTAATTTTATTTTAGCTTCCCTTTTCCAAGGCAGGTACAAGTCACAACACTACTCTTTAGCTTAGCAGTCAAGGGTAGCATCACACGTTGGCTCCCAAGCCAAGGGAAAACCACGGTGTTTGCTCATGATTTGATTTAAAAATGAGAATGGAATATAGGTACATTTCCAAATATCTATTTTTATTTTATTTATTTATTTTGGTGGAACCAGGGATTGAACTCAGGCCCTTGCACTTGCCGGGGAAGTGCTTATTTCACTGAGCCATCTCCCCGGCCCCTTCCAAATATCTAGAAGAAAGACTTTCATATCTTTTTACCACCAAGTAAAGATAAATATCTGAGGAGCTACATCTTGAGCACTAATTTGCGCATTACACAATGCGTACATATACTGAAACCACTAAAATTAAAACTCATTAAATATGCAAAATTCCTTTGTCCATTTAAGAAGTAAAATAAGACAAAATGTAATTGATAAGAGAATATGTATTACCAAGGACTAAATAAGAATAGAAAGTCAGGCTAAGGATATAGTTCAGCAGTATAAGCACGTGTCTGGCAAGTGAAAGGTCTTCAGTCTGAGTTTGATCCCCCAGTAACACACACACACACACACACACACACACACACACACACAAAAGAAATCAGACAAAAGTGATAGTAAGTTAAAAGGCACATCTGTTTATGTGTATATAATTTATGAAAAACTAAATAGAAGCTCATAGTCTGAAAGAGACTTTCAAATGAACATAAATAACTAGATCAAACTTTCTCCTGCATCAACCTTTAGCATGGCTACCAGCTCAAGGTATCTATTGAATACAGGATATTCAAGATGGCTATAGGGAGGGACAAGGAATGATGTATCTCTAGGAATTAATGTCATACATCTGTAACTCAAGAAAGAATCTCTCCTTCCGCAAATTCCAAATCCCATAGCTCCCTCTCCTATCTTCCCAACCCCCTCTAGCAAATACTATAATCAGCGTTGGTCTTGAACCCTGACCTGGGTCAGCTACCACCATCCAGGCTGCCCGTTCCTTCGCAGATAGTTGTCTCACTGAGTTGTCTTTCACTTGTCAGGAGCCAGGTACTTGGGCAAATGCTGCACAGCAGAATTGGTCCACTTTGACAGCAATGATGTATCCACACAGGGTACTTATCAAGTACTTCAAGCAATTTAATGTTATGTTGGATCTTATGGTTCTATGCACAGAAATGATGGACTGGTAACCTCTTTATACGACCACCAATAGAGTCCAACAAGGTAGCAGGATTTATTTTCTCTTTTTCACATCCAATGACTTGATGAGTGTCATCATGCACACCAAAAAAGACATAGCCTCCCTCACTATTGGCAAAGGCAGAAACTTACTTGGGAAGTGTTTCTTTAACATGTTGTAGCAGGTCTGTTGTGAACATTTGGAATTCAACATACATGGATTTGACAAAGTGGAGTTTTTCCAGGTACTGAAGCTGAGAACTGTTAAATAATTCATTTGCCAACTTCCTCATGTCACCTTCATCTTGTACACCAACCTCAGCTTCCTGTAGACTTAATGAGTTATGATCTATATTATTCATAGGAGTCTGAGACTTCCTTCTAAGGAATACCAGTGCTTCCTGAGGGTCCATGACCTCAGTAGATGTCCCAAGCCTCTGGTACAAGTTGGAGCACAAGGTAGCAAGTCATAAACCAGAGATGGCCATGTTCCACGATTTCACAAATATTAAGAAGAGGTTTCCCTGTTGCATCTTATCTATGTAGCTTCTGAAAAGTGTAGGGAGTTCTACCCCAACTCCATCCCTTTCATAATGGTATCCTTCATTATCAGTCTCATCCTTGATCACTCCCCCACCAGAATTCAGCAGAGCACACATTGCTTGCAAGATAGCATTATTCTGTTTCTCTCGCAATACAGGGTTCATTCTCAACCTTTGATCAACCCCGAGAGTGGCCTTTCCTATATCGATAACACACTCAGCAAAGTTGGTTTCCAGATCAATCTTGAGACTCATCTTGGCGCTTGGCTGAGTATCCTGAAATGTTCTCCTAAAACAAGAAAAACAGAACTATTAGAACAGGACAGAAACAGAGGAGGCAGGAAAATCAACAATTGCATGCCCACCCCCTGAAGATGATCATGTCACATATTCCCACGTATTTTGAAACCAGAATTTATTCAGGAATGCAGTGTATAGGACAGGTGAAGGAACTAAGTCTGCTGGATGTCCACTGCTGCATACAAATGACTAGAGGGCCCTCTTCCTGTGAGTGGCCTGAGGTGATCTATGAAAATGGTTCACTACTGTCTTGACCCAGAAAACCCCACAAAATCATGCAAATCAAGAGGCTCAAATCTTCACATTCACTTTAC
>NW_004524648.1:11533078-11534135 GCF_000260255.1 Octodon degus | reverse complement strand
CACAAGCTGGCCAGTTTAAGGGTTCTTGCCTCTCTGGCCCCGCCCCTCATGAGTCTTTGGGAAGACAACTAGACACAAACCATAACATTCTACCTCGGTACAAAGTCTCATGCACATCCCTTTATCCAAAAGGCACTTTAGTCCATCTCTAAGAGTTGCCAAAGTCCCAACAGTCTACATGTGGCTCTGCACTTATGGCACTTCTGCTGATTGTAGCTCCCATGGCTTCTCTCGCAGGCTGGCTTTGCTCCCTCTCTGAAGTTTCCCATAGGTGACCCACATTCCTGGCTTCTCCAAATTTCTGGGACTTCCACTGAATAGGCTTCTCACTCACAGCTTCACACACTGCCCTCTCGAGGGCACATTGCCTGGCCTCCCAGCCTTCTTCTGGAATCTAGGTGGAAGCCTTCTTAACCTCAAAACTCCTGCATTCTCCATGTGCCTAAAACCAATACCACGTGGATAATGCCAATGTCTGCTGCCAGCTGGAGGACTGGGCAGGCTTTCTTCTCTCTTGGCTGCAGGGGTCAAGTGCCTGGATCTCTGAGTACTCTGACCCTGATACCGAGGAACAAATTCTCTATGCTGGCACCATTCTGTAATCTGGTGTAGCCGCCACCTCCATTCTGGAACCTGGAGTTCTGTGGCTTTCTCCCCAAAGCAAAGTCCCTCACCCATTCTGAGGCTGCAAAGGGTGAGAACCTGCCACATCCTGTGATGCCCTCAGGACATCTTTTCTATTTTCCTGTTCCTCCTGGGCAATGGAGATCTCAGCTCTATCTTTGCAGTCCACAGCTTTATTGCAGCTTCCTTTCTGGCCAGAATCACAACATTTTATGTCATCCTACTGGGCTCTTTGCACTTGATGCTCAACATAAAGCTGACTGCAAGCCCCCAACAACAGTCATGCCACTGCCCCAATATTTGACCGCTTCGAGATTTCCTTTGAAAGATAATCAGGGCTGGTGAGATGTCTCAGTGGTCTAAAGCACCTACTTGGAACAAGCTTGGCAAAGCACAGGGACCGCAGTTCAATCCCCCAGCACCACATGCCAGC
>NW_004524648.1:11523143-11532211 GCF_000260255.1 Octodon degus | reverse complement strand
CACATTCTACATCATCGATCACTTTCCTCTTTGGCCCCATAATCTCCTTGATCAGAAAATTTGGGACACTACTGAGTTACATGACGTTATAGTACAAGTTCTCATATGTCCTGAGTCTTAGTTGACCTTGGAAGGCTAGGGCCAAAATGTTGCCTTTCCTTGCAGTCCTCCTTTTTCTCTAGTTTTGGTCTGCAAACTTAGGTTGTTAACCCTCCAAAAGACAAGCTTATTGTTATTACCATACAACACAGACTGTTAAGCTTAACCTCACTATTTGTCTGAATATCAAACATCTTAGGCATAACATGGAACAGGTATTTTTCATCAAGTATTGATATGTTGAATTTTAAGTCCCTAAAGAATACAATGAAAAAACATTTAAAATTTAAAATATATTTTTAAAATAGGCATAACAAATTATATAATTCTTATGTTTACACATAAGTCCAAAAATCTAACCATATACAACCTTGAAGCAGGAGAGTCTCACAACATTCCTTTCCCTGTCTCTTGCCTTCATTCACCACCCTCTTCTTTTTGAACAATCATCTACCCAAGAAACTGCACAGCAGCAACTGGCATGTCAGGACAAGCAGCCCATATTCAGAAGACCAGAATGACCAGCACACAGACAAATGTTCTGCCAAGCCAAAACAGAAATGATCTGGAGTCCAACAACCAATGTAGTCCTTCTTCTCAGCAGAAACCTCCCCAGCCTGGTCTTTATGGGTCAGCTTTCTATTAGTCTTCTGGTCTGAGCTCTGACCAGAGCCTCCCCTACAGAACAGCCAAAGTTGTTCTGGCACTTCTCTTGTCCGCAACATCTCTGAACCTTTCCTATCTCTTCCCATAAGCCATTCCCAAAAGTTTGTAATCCACATTGTCAGGCATAGCCACAGCAATGACCCCACTCCTCCAGTACCAAATTCTGTCTTAGTTATTCTTCATTTGTTGCTGGGACAAATACCCAACACTCAAAATGAATGAAGGAAAGGTTTATTTGGCTCATAGTTACTGAAGGCTTCAAGACACTGAGGGAGAAGCTGTGCTGCTGCTGTGTCCAGGATAACCCTCTCCACACCTCTGAGAAAGCACAGGCTAGCCAGTTTAAGGGTTTTTGTCTTTCTGGCCCCACCCCTCGGGCCCTGTCCCTCAAGCCACTCATTGCTCCTCCAGCCTCTGCCCCATAATTTATATGAGGCTTTAGGAGGACAACTAGATATAAACCATAACATTATGTGAAACTTCCCAGACCATCAAGGGTATGCATATCTGAAAGGCCACCAAGTATCTGAAGGGTGTCACTTTAAAGAAGCAATGTGAACCATTCCAGGTTACAATGGTGGAGTTGGTAGGTGTGCCCAGGCCAAACAGTGGGGCTGGATTCAGGTGAGTGGCCAAAAAAAAAGTGCTGAATTTCTGCTGCACATGCTTAAACATGCAGAGAGTAATGCTGAGCTTACGGGTTTAGATGTAGATTCTCTGGTTATTGAACATATCCAGGTGAACAAAGCACCCAAGATGTGCTGCCGTACTTATAGAGCTCATGGCCGGATTAACCCATACATGAGCTCTTCCTGTCACATTGAGATGATCCTTACTGAAAAGGAATATATTGTTCCCAAACCACAGGAGGAAGTTGCACAGAAGAAGATATTTCAGCAGAAGCTGAAGAAACAAAAACTTATGGCACAAGAATAAATGAAGCATAAAATAAATGCAAATAAAATTTTTAAAAATAGAAAGAAATGACCAAGAGGGTGTGTTTCTGCTGTAATATAATTTTGCCTGCTTCACTGGGCAGCAAGCCTTCTGGGTCACTTGCAGCAAATGGAACATTTTACAAGGATACTCATAGACTGGAGCTGGGATCTAACCAGAAAAGCTTCCCAATCAGCCGTATCTGAGATGTAACTGATGGTTATTGTTTTTCTTGGTCACTTGTCTTTCTCCTCTCACTGAGACCTGGGTAACTTTTGGATTATTTGCAGTCCAATTTGGAGATGTAATAAATCTGATGGCATTAGTAATGTAACATGGTTGCTATGGAGTAGATCACTACCAACCGCTGAACTAGTTTCCATTTGCTAAATACACACATAAATATACATAGACATGTACATTTATATACATGCTAACTCTGGTTCTATGAACAGGGGCCACAGGGGGGGCAGTTCCACCTACAACAAAGGGACATAAAGCAGGGACATAGCAAAATTGAGAACAGCACCTCAGCACCAGAATTCAGCTTGGTCTACATTCCCCTTGCTGCATGGTGACTATAAAACACCAAGCTCTGATGCAAAAAGAATGCATGACTCCAGTGAAGGAAAATGGTCTGAGATTCATCAGGTAGTAAATCATGGGCACACAATGCCAGTGTTAGCCAAAAGAGCTCAAGGAGCTAGTAGGGTATTAGCAGGAAAAGTCACATAGTCCAACCTGCCAAGAATCGCTACTGGAAGGGCAGGTTCCTGAAGAATTTACCAGTCTCCTGAATCTAGTCTTGACCTTATATGACTGTAAAGTGAATTTTTAGGACATCCAAAGTTGGTACATCTGAGGAAAGCTGATTTGCTCTCCGAAACTCAACACAGATTGAAGTGTATGTGAGCCGCAGTGGTAGCTGAGTACTGTGCAGTGAAAAAGTTAATATCCAGGAGTTCAAGCATCTGCTCAAACTGACGCCTTCCTCTCTACCTGTAGGTCTAAGACATGCAAAGCCCTATTTCAGCACGGTGCTTAATAAGCACAGGAGGAGATCAGAAAGTGCAGTTCATGACTTGATTAGCCTGAAACCCCAATAATCTCACGCAGCTGGGCTACTCAGCGATCCCTAAAGAGAAGATAGGCAGTAATACCGTGATAGCTAAACACCTTCATCTGTAGACTGAGACAAAGCTGGCTGTTTTGTGAAATTAAGTCTGAATAAAGTAGTCATTGTATCTTTAGATATGAACAAGAATAGTGTATGCATAGCTTTTTAAAAACAGAAAATGATTAGAAATAAATTATAGGACAGACATACTAACTCTGGAAAATTATATACACCATTTTGGCTGAACTCTAAGAAAACAATGCTGAAAAATATGCAATGAACAGAAGAGCACATCAGCATGATTTCATTGGCATGAAAAGCAAAAGCAGGCAGAAATAAACAATAGGTCATTTAAGGACATTCAGGGTGTTCAAAATGTGACATTCAAGATGGTGGCTCGCTCTACTGGCACAAGAGAATAAAATTAAGGCAGAACAGGACTAGGGGAAGAATAGACAGGAAGCGCCTCAGATTCCAGAAATACATTTTTTTTAATCCAGAATGAGAACATAGGTGTTAATTATAGCATTTAAAATACTATATAAATAAAGTTATGCTATTCTTTTAAGATTTGTGATAAATTTCACAATGTAATTATCCTGAAATGAAATAAGTTTTCTGTTTTTCTTTTTGGGTACCAGGGATCCAACTCAGGACCTATGTTTGCCAGGCAGGTACTTAAGCCTCTGAGCTCTCTCCCATGAGTTTTCAGTGATTCTTTATCTTGATATTGTTATTTTGCTTTGTTACCAGGAACCAGTTCCAGGCAGGCAGGCACTGTGTCACTGAGCCATGGCCCCAACTCCTTTCTCCCAACATTGTTATACAAGTTGTTCTGCAGGCAGACAAAGGCTCCTTGCAGGATTCCCCTAATTTTCCCTGGCCTCCTGGGTGCCTCTTTTTAAAAAAAAAATACTTTTATTCAGAAACAAATAGCAATGAGACAGTTTCAAAACCAATCAGTAGGAAAGTTTCAATAATAAATACATTGCACACTGTTGTCTCAGTGGTTATTCATTGTACAAGATGCAGACATGATATCCCGTCCACAAACACTATTAGAACAAATCTTTTTTTTTTATTTTTATTTTATTTGTGTGTGTGTGTGGCCAGCTCAGCCCACCAGGGGGCAGGGCTGGCTGGCATGTGGTGCTAGGGGATTGAACCACGGTCCCTGTGCTTTGCTAAGCTTGTTCTAAGTAGGTGCTTTAGACCACTGAGCCATCTCGCCAGCCCCAAAACAAATCTTCTTATTCATTGAATTAAGAGAATGTAGCTGTATATCTATCCTAACTCTTTTGAATATACAGATACAAAATGGTTGTTCATTTGAATCCCCTTTTTTTGTTTAGTTTTGTCAGAGAAGGGTATTCCACTGTCATTTAAATATTGCAGGTGCATGAATTCAGCAAAATATTCCAACATAGTCAGTAGTCCATAATAGTAGTGGGTCATCCGCAGGACTGGCAATGTCAGAAGTTGTTGACCTGAGCCTTTTATAGCCCAGCATACCAACATGGCTTCACCCCTTATACCTTTCTGCTGGATGGTTAAGACGAAGATAAAGCAAGACCTATAGAACAAGAAATGTAACTTTTGTATCTGACAGGATCAGTCAAATCCCCTCAGGATTTATCCTGAAACCCTGTACTGCACTTTGTAGATCCTTTGTCAGTGTCAGCCATGTGGATGAGTCACAGCTATTGCTTGACCAATTTGCTCTCTGTGAAAGCCTGAGAGAATGTTTTCTCTCCATGTGACTCTCCTTAGGCACACTATGTATCATCGATCACATTTCTCTCTGGCCCCATAATCTCCTCGATCAGAAAATTTGGGGCACAACTGAGTCACATGATGTTACAGTATAGGTTCTCCTATGTCCTGAGTCTTCACTGACCTTGGAAGTCTAGGGCCAAAATGTTAGCTGAAATTGCAGCCCTTCTTTTTCTCCAATTTTTGGTCTGCAAACTTAGGTTGTTAACCCTCCAGAAGAGAAGCTTATTATTACCTACAACATATGCAGTTGGGTTTAACCTAACTACCTGTCTGAATATCAAACATATTAGGCATAACATGGAATAGGTATTTTACATCAAGTATTGATATGTTAAACTTTAAGTCCCTACAGAATATGAAGATAAAATTAAAAAATATTTAAAAATATGAATAAACAATTACATATTTTTACACAAAAATTTAGAAATCTAACCATATACAGCATATAGCAGGACAGTCCTGTGACATTTTTTGACTCTATTTTTCATTTATTAGCCTTTTTTTTAAAACAAACATTTACTAAAGAGACAGTATGGCATTTATTGGTATGTCATGACAAGCAGTACATATTTAGAAAACCAGAATGACAGGCATTCCAAGCATGACCCTACCATTGCACATTGTTATCTTCAGTGCAGTTCCTTGGTTCACAGGTATCAGCATATATAGTTAATCAGGGTGAGAATCCTACCAATTAACTGCTAATTTCAAAAACCTGCTGATGTTTCTCAGGATTATTGCCTTACCCATCTTGTGCATATAAATATATGACTATGCCCCTGTAATGTTTCCCAACTTTTCTCCTTGCTCTCTTTTTGTTGTCTAATCCTCAAGTTCTCACTTTCCTTTTAATTGTATTATACCTTTCGATTTGTATTTCTTCTTTTGAGTTTTTTTTTTTTTAGTTCTTATACTAGGGAGACTATAAGATATTTACACATGTGGGTCTGGTTTATTTCACTTATGAGTATATCTTCAAGTGACATCCACTTAAATATAAAGGCATCGAGTTTATCATTCTTTATAGCTGAGTAATACTCCACTGTATAAAAATACCACATCTTTTTCATCCATTCCTCAGGGGATGGGCATCTTGGTTGTTTCCAAGATTTGACTATCACAAACTGTGCTGCTATAAGCATAGGTACACATATATCACTATGGTATGATGTTTTCAGTTCCTGCTGGAAAATTTCCAGTAGAGGGATAGCTGGCTTAAATGGGATTTCCAGTCCTAGTTTTTTAAGGAGTCTCCACACTGATTTCCATAATGGTTGCACTAGTCTTGGGTGCTTCTTCCTCCTTGTGAAAACCCTTGAGCTGGGCCAAGGAGATAGCTCAGTGGAATAAGTGCTTGTCTGGCAAGCTCTAGGTCCTAAGTTCGATCCCTGGTACCACCAACAAACAAAAATTAAAAAACAATAAAACCCTTAAGCTGTTTTCCAATCTCAAAGATATACAGATGAGACTTAGTTCTGCTAACATACACACCATTGATGTTTCTAAAGGCAGAATCAGTGTCCTCAAACCAAGTGGAAACAGGATTAAAGACAAACAACACTTAAAGAGTTACTACTTATGGGGCTGGTAAGATGGCTCAGTGGTCTAAAGCACCTACTTGGAACAAGCTTATCAAAGCACAGGGACCGCGGTTCAATCCCCCAGCACCACATGCCAGCCAGCCCCACCCCCTGGTGGGTTGAGCTGGCCACACACACAAATAAATAAATAAATTAAATTTAAAAAAAAAAACAAATTGTTAAAAAAAAGAGAGTTACTATTTAAAGATTTAGGGTTTCTAATGAATTCTTCTGCGCTTTTCTTTCAACATTTTTTGTATTTTTGGTTTGCAAGGCTACCAATAAATAGGAATTCTTTCTTTCTCTCTTTCTTTCTGGTACTCTGAACTATGGACCATGCACTTGCCTGGCAGGCACTTATACCACTGAGCTATTTTCACAGCCCCTGGTACATTTGTTGTTTTAGTGGTATATGTCTGCAGTACATAGTGATCGCCTCCATTTTGGGGAATTAGTGCATGTGCATAACATGTCTGATTTCTTTTTACTTCCCTTTCTCCCATCCCTCCCTCCAACTCAAGATCCCCTTCCCATTTGCAAAATATCCATTTCCCTGGCTCCTATTCGCCACCCCTTACTTTGCTCCTTAAATCATGTCTACCTTGGGTTTCTTACACAAGAGAAACCATGGGGTATTGATGTGTCTGATTTATTCCACTTACTTTACACACACAACAGAAGAACAGGTATAAAGAATACTTAGGGGCCAGGGAGATGGCTCAGTGGAATGAGCGCTTCCCTGGTAAGCACAAGGGCCTGAGTTCAATCCCTGGTTCTGCCAAAAAATAAAAATAAAAAATACTCAGCCCTGTGATTCCGGTCTTTGACAGACCTGTGCAACTGAGAAAGAAGAAAAAGAGCTAAACCAACTCACGCACACTTGCAAAACAATCCGCTGTATGAGATTGTCCCATAAGTTTAGATTTCAAATTTTTTGTTTTCTGGACAGTGTTTTGTCTCTGCCTCTACATCTCCTTCTTCATGAAATTAGACACAGAAAAACTGAATCCCACCCACAGGAGAAGCAAGCCCCATTCCCCAGATGATTGTGTGAAACTGCAAGTCTTACCACCCTCAGCAGTCCTTACTTTACTTTTTTTTTTTTTTTTTTCAGTACCGGGGATTGAACTCGGGACCATGCGCTTGCGAGGCAAGCACTTATTCTACTGAGCTATCTCCCCGGCCTCCCCAGATGATTGTGAAGGTTAATGTCAGAATGAATGCAGTGAGCCGGGGAATCACCAATCAAAATTGGAACAATCAGGCAGCAGGCTTCAATGGGTGGTACCTGAGATTATACAACTGATATAATATTTAATAAATTATGCAATGTCCTGAGTGAATAAATTAAACTGAGGAAGTGAAGAGCTGGGATAAATTAGTAATAGGAACAGAGGAATAGCCACAAACACAAATATAAGTCAACAAGGCTAAAGTTAAGATGGCACAGGGACCAATATAGCTTTAAGGCATTCTACATTTCCATAGTAAATAAAGTAATACAAACTCTATTGTTCTGACAGAAATGATGATATAATTGTACTGGTGGCAAGTGGAGAAAGAAGGTATAATGAAGTGTTAAGAGAACTGATCTTCCAAAAGTGGATATTCTCTACCATGATGTGAATGTTTGTGCCACCTTAAAATTTATTGCTTTAATCATGCTAAACTCCACAGTGATGACATTAGGAGGTGGGGGGTTGCAGAGATGAAAAGAAGCCCAAGGGAGCTCGTTGCCCCTCCTACCATCTGAAGACACAGTGAAAAGGTGCCAGTCCTGGTGAAAAGGACGGGGGTCCTCACCAGGTACCCTCGTTCTGGACTTCCCAGCCTCCAAAAGAGGGAGAAACAAATTCCTGCTGTTTGCAAGCCACCCCATCTATGGCATTCCATTTTAGCAGCCCAAACTGACCAAAGCAATAGTTAAACCCAGGAGTGGGAGAATGTCTCAGGCACTCTTCTCTCATTGCTGAAACAAATACCAGACACTGAAAATTAAGTAAGGCAAGGTTAATAGCTCACAGTTACTTGGAAGTTTCAGTCCATACTCAGCTGGCTCCAAGGTAGAGCGGCACATAGTGGGAGAAAGCAACCTTTCCAGGTGGCGGCAAAGAGCAGAGAGCAAAGGGAGTGGCAGCAGCTCAGGCAGCTAGCCAGCCTCTCTCCCCTCCTTGCCTTGTAGTGCAAATTACCTGCCCCAGGGCACGTGCAGCATCCATGCCCAAAATAATCAATCACAGACTCCAGAAGCCACCCTATGACTGCATGAGGCTTTGGGGGTACAACTAGACACAAACCATAACGAAGGAATTAAAAGAGAATATAAATATGTTGTTTAGAAATGTAGAAACAAATGACAAGAGAGAGGGTCAAATGGCAAGCTTAGCTAGAGAGGAGAAGGGAGTGATGATGAGGGGTATCTCATTCTCTTCCTATTATGTCTTTAGGAATGATGGCTTTCTAAACTATGTATAGGCCAGGGAGATAGCTCAGTAGAAAAAGCACTTGCCTGGCAAGTGCAGGGTTCTAAGTTCAATCCCCGGTACTGCTAAATAAATAGATAAATAAATAAATAAATAAATAAATAAAGTATGTTAGTTCCAATGGAGTGCCAGAGACTAGATCATGGAGTTTTTATGTGTGTGTGTTTTGTTTTGTGTTTTTGTTGTTGTTGTTGTTGGTGGTGGTGGTGGTGGTGGGGTTTTTTGGTTGTTTGGTTGTTGTTGCTGTTGTTTTTGGGTTTTTTGACTGTCTCAGCCCTCCCTGATGGTGGGGCTGGTGTCGCATGTGGTGCTGGGGATGAAACTTTGGTCCCCTGAGCCTTCCTAAGCTTACTAAGCAGGAGCTTTAGGCTGCTGAGCTATCTTGCCAGCCCGAGATTATGTGTTTTTTTT
>NW_004524648.1:11511565-11521014 GCF_000260255.1 Octodon degus | reverse complement strand
GAAGATGAGTGTGCCTGAGCACATCACAATCGAAGTGTGCAAAGCAGTGATAAAAAGCTGAAAGCACAAGAGGAAAACAGCCTGCTGCATAGGCAGGAACAAAGGATAACCATTTTTTTTTAACTTTTAGAAGTGTGATGTTTTGGGGTTTTGTTCTGATTTTGTTTTTTGTTAAACAGAAGGTAAGCAAGATTACAATGAATTGATATCTTTAAGTTACCAGAAGAGAAATAAAGTAAAACCCACCAACCCACGGTTCTATGCTCAGCAAAAATATCTTTCAAACATTAAAGTGACACCATGCTTGAGTTGCCTCTTAATCCTGGGGCTGATTTAAATATTTAAATAACAAGCCCTCCTGCTTTGTAATGAATAAAGTTGTGTTTCCATGACAAAAAAAAAATTAAAGTAACTCCAAGAAAAAGGACAACCTAGTTTTTAAATGAACAAAAAACATGAGAAGACATTTCTCCAAAGAGGATACTCTAGTGTCCAATAAGCCCATGAAATGATGCTCAGCTAGGCATTAAGAGCATGCAAATCAAAATCATAATCTAGGGCTGGGGAGATGGCTCAGTAGAATAAGCGCTTACATGGCAAATGCAAGGGCCTGAGTTCAATTCCCAGTAAAAAGTTACAATCTAGGGTCACAGAGATAGCTCTGGGTCTAAGCACCTACCCGGTAAGCACAAGGACCTGGGTTTGCTCCCCGGTACTGCATGACTGCTGGCCCCACCCCATGCCAGCCACTGAAACTGGGCACAGTGGCACATACCTGTAATCCCAATGCTGGGGAGGCTGAGACAGGAGGATCACTACAAGTCTGAGTTGTGTAGTGAGACCCTGTACGAAATACATTTAAAAAAAAAAAAGATTTAAAAAAAAACACAGGACCAGTGAAATAGCTCAGTGGTCTAAAGCACCTGCTTAAGCAAGCTTAGGCAAAGCGCAGAAACCGCGGTTGCGGTTCAGTCACCTGTACCACATGTCAAGCCAACCCCAACCAGGCTGAGCCAGCCACAGAACAAAAACCCCACAACCTCCCACTCACTTCACACCCACTAGGATGACTTTAGTGAAAACAAAAAAACTGAACATGAAAAGGAATAGAGAAACTGGAACCCTCGTACACTGATGGTAGAAATGTAAACATGTTCAGCTGCTAAAAGCAGATTGGCAGTTCTTCAAAAAACTTAAACACAGAATTACCCCAGCAGTTCCAATCCAGAGCACATCTCCAAAGGACCAGAAAGGGGTACTCAAATAAATCCTTAAGGCTCAACCTACCAGGAATGTGCACAGCAGCAGTACTCGCAATAGCCCAAAGGTGGAAATAACCTAGAAGTTTATGGATAGATGAATGGATAAACAAATCGTGCTGTAAGCACACAGCAGCTAATACTCAACCATAGAAAGGAAGGGAGCACTAACCCACACTTTCCCTCTGTCCTGATGCCTTCTTGTGGGTTTTGATTCTTAAGATACAGGAGTGTCAATCTGTTGGGGGCCACCTGCTGATGGGAGGCCTGGCGGCCCTGGGCCTTGAGAGGTGGCCCATCCCGGACTGTGGATCTCGAATGGGACACTGGGTTTATCATGTTTTCATATGGATGCGCCTGGAAAACATACCAAATCTTAAAAGCCAGACACAAAAGATTATAGAGTATATTATTGTGTTTATGTGAAAATATACAGAAGGAATAATGCCATTGAAACAGGTGGGGGGCTTGTCAATGAGCTTTTATTCAAAGGCCAGCTGTCTCAGTTGTTTGGAGAAGGTCCTACAGGATGAGGGTTTGCTTGTTTGTTTGTTGTGGTACCTGGGATCTTGAGTTTGACAGGCCTGCGCTTACACTGCTGAGCTATGAGCTATATCCCCAGCCCAGAACGAGGGTTTTAAATTAAAGTCCCTAACTGCACTGATAGGGAAACGGGACTGGAGTAGGGACGGCGCGCAGCAGATGTACAACAGACATACAACAGCTCTGCCTTTGCCACGAAATCCATTTTTAAAGAGCAGGAAGAAGAGAAAAAAAAAAAAAAAAAAAAAAAAAAAAAAAAAAACAACTAAGAGCACAGACTGTAAAGGGGTGGGGAAAAGGAGGTAGGAAAGCGAGCCCTGATAGCAGCCCCAGCCTCAGAGACCGATTCCAGTGCCGGCTCCTCAAGTCTGAGGCACAGCCTGCCCTGCCCCGCCGCGCCCCGCCCGTCCCAGCCCTGCCCTGCCCTGCCCCGATTTTATTTTTGGAGTTATGAAAACGTTTTAAAGCATAATAGAGACAGTGGTCGTGCTGCATCATGAGTACGCTAAATACCACTGCTTTATTCACATTACAATACTTACATGAAGCGCGCCTCAATTTTAAAAATTAATTTAAAATGAAAGGTTGAATAAAGGATGTGAAACAAGTGAGAACCAGTAGCAAAACTCAGGCACCAAACTGAGAATAAGTAGCTGAGAATTCAGTGCAAAGGTCAGAGTCCACGGTGACTTAACAACCAGGACAGTATATATTCAGCAAGCCGCTGGCAGCGGGGAGCGAGGGCCCCTGCAAGTACCACACCCGGCTCGCGGCTGAGCCCACTGGGACAAGCAACGCAGCTGGCTCCCGGTGGTACCCCCAGGAAAACTGTGGACGTTCTCAGCCGGGAGGTCAAGAACACGTGCCGGCCACCTATTCAGGGCTCGCTGTCATGAGGGAGTCGGCCCCCATCACTTGCCTTTGGCAGGGATTCAGTAACAGGCAGTGCTGTGGAAAGCCAACATGGGAAGGCTCAGGTGTGATCTGATTTGATATCGCTGTCACAGGAAAGCTGAGGTGAGCTTATTAGAAATAGAGTATGCTGCATGATTAGTTTGGAGAACAGATTGGACTTCCTCTAATTAAAAACGGGAGTAAAAATTAGGGAAGCTGCCAGTTATTGTGCAAGCAGAGAGGCTGTGGTTATGCTTCTGGGTTAATTCCTGCAGAAGCTATAAATCAAAATTCTATTTTTATGTATAACCTAGCCATTGTCTGTATGTGTATTTAATCTTGTAACTGTAACTTCTAGAGTAAAGTGCAATAAAAATGTTTTTAGCTCGGGGTTAAGCAGGAATTTCTTAGTGATAATACTAAATGCAAATAAATAAAAGAACAAATAAACATGTTGGATTTTTAGAGCACCTTTTTAGCCCAGCATGGTGGTATATGACTGTAATCCCAGAGGCTGAAGCAGGAGAATCATAAATTAAAGCCAGTCTGAGCAATTTAGGGTGAACTTGTCTCAAAATAAAAAAAATAATTTGTGCCAGAAAGATAGCTCAACATGAAGTCCCTGGCTTCATTTTCTAATATTGCATAACCAAAGCAAAACAAAGCCTTCTCTTGGAAAAGACAATGAAAATACAAGCTCCAGATGGAAAAAGAAATAGCTGCAAATTACGTATCAGATACAGAACTTCAATCTAAATCACATGTAGAAGACTCAAAAAGTAATGATAAGAAAACGAAACCTCAACTTAAAAATGGGTAAAAGATTGACTCAGATACTTCACCAGGAAGATACTTAAACAACAAATTCTGTCAGCACTCTGTACCCATGGATTCTGCATCAGTGGATTCAACCACAGATTTGCAAATTTAAAATGTTTGATTAGAAGGTTGCATCTGTACTGAACATGTACAGAATTCTTGCCTTGGCATCATTCCTCAAACAATGACATAGCACTTATTTTTAAAGACGTTATAAGTAATTTTGAAAGGTCTAAGTCATATAGCGATGATTAAAAGCATGTAGAAGATGTGCAAAGGTTATATGCAAATATTATGCCTCTGGTTTAAAGGTTATATGCAAATATTATGCCTCTGGTTTAAAGGTTATATGCAAATAATATGCCTGGGTATCCTGAGGTGTGGGCATCCACTGGGAAGTCCTGGAACCAATGCTCTGAGGATACCGAAGAATGACTGTAAGTACACAAAGTGATGCTCCATGTCATTAGTCATTAGGGAAATGCCAGCTGGTACAGTAAGGGCTGAGGATGTAGCTCATATGTGGAGCTCAAGCTTAGGATACTTAGCAAGGACAAGGCCCTAATTCCAATTCCCAGCACTGACACATACAAAGAAGCCTACAATGAGACACCACTATGCCTACAGGAAAGGCTCTAAATAATGAAAGCAGGCATTGATAAGACAAGGAAGAGAGGGGGACTCTCATACACTCCTGTCACACACTCGAAATAAAAAGTGGCACAGTCATTTCAGAACAGAGTTTGCCAGTTTCTTAAAATAAAACATACACTGACCATCTGACCCAGGCACTTCACCCCAAAGTATTTACCAAAGCAAAACAAAACCATATGGCTATACAAAGACTTGTATGTCAAGACTCATAACATTTTATTTGTATATGCCATCAACTGGAAACAACCCAAATGCCAAACCATGGATAAAAAGAGAAGCAAAACTTGGCAGTAGTCAAACAATGGGATTCTACTTGCCAAGAAAAGGAAGGAAGTATTGGTAGCCACAGTAATACAGATGAATCTATACCGTGTTAATTAAAAAGACCCAGGCAAAACTAATGTACAATGTCAGAAAGCTGCTCATTATTTCTTGGGGAGGTATAGCAGGATTAAAAAAGAAAAATTACAGAAGGATACAAAGAAACTCTTGAAGGTGATAAATACATTTACAATTTTGGGGGGCTTTTTTGGAGGGGTTGAGACAGGGTCTCAAAATACAGTTCAGGCTAACCTTGAGCTCACTATGTAGCCCAAGCTGGTCTTGAACTTGTAATAATCCTCCTGCCTCAGCCTCCCAAGTGCTGGGATTACAGTTGTGCACCACCACACCTGGCCACAATCTTTTTTTTCTTTTTTCTTTTTTTTTTCCCCCACCAGAGATCAAACTCAGGACCTTGTGCTAAGCCATCTCCCAGCCCCTAATAAGAGTCTTTAAAAAAAAAAAAGTATCTGGGGGCCCAGGGAGATAGCTCAGTAGAATAAGCACTTGCCTGGAAAGCACAGGGTCCTGAGTTCGATCCCCAGTACCGCAATAAATAAATAAATGTGTTTGGTATAAGGTCTCACTACACAGCTAGGGATCGATCATAGTAATCCTCCTGTTTTCAGCCTCCCCAGTGCCAGGATTATAGGCATGCACCACCATGCCTGGTCTTGGTGGCCCGCTCAGCCCACCTAGGGGTGGAGCCAGTGCTGCATGTGGTTCCTGGGATCAAACCCAGTTCCTGCGCTTGCCTAAGAAGGTGCTTAGCCCACTGAGCTATCTTGCTTGCCCCTAGCCACAATCTTGATAGATTTACAATCATGACTGCAGTGATGGTTTCACATATACTAAAATTTATCAAATTGTAGCCTTTAAACAGGTATGGTTTCTGTCAATGCTGCAAAAAAAAGTCTGTTAAAAACTATCTACACAAACAGGGCAGGGTGGCATATGTTCACTTTAGTCCCAAATTTTTGGGAGGCTGAGGCAGGAAGATTGCAAGCTTAAGGCCAGCATGGGCTACACAGCAAGAACTAGTCTCAAAATAAAACTATAGAAGCCAGGCATAGTGGCCCAGACCAGTAATCCCAGCACACAGGAGGCTGAGACAACAGCATCGTGAGTTTGATGCCAGCCTGAACCACCAGCCTGTCTTAAAATACTAAACACAAAGTAAAAAGGGCTAAAGACATAGCTCAGTGGGAGGGCATTTGCCTATCATGCAGGCCCTTGGTTCAATCCTAGAACCCCTGGACCACAAATACACATGAAGCAAAAATAAATAGGTTCACTGTGGAAACCAATGTGGAGATTCTCAAAATACTAGGATGAGTTGGATGTGGTGGTGCAAGCTGTAATCCTGGAGGCTGAGAAGCAGGAAAATCATTGAGAGTTTAGATCAGCGTGGGCTACAGGGTTAGCTCAAGGCCAGCCTGAACTGTATAGGGAGACTCTGTCTCAAAAATATACCAAAATGAAACAAATAAAATTTAGGATTTATTTCAACCCAGCTATTCCTCTTCAGGGTAAACACTGTCCCCCTAGTGTAAAAAACTGAAAGAGTAAATAAAATCTGAAAGGTACAATAGATATTGTGAAAGCAAGAACTGCTCAAAAGGAAAGAACAACTGGGATGGGGGAAAGGAGAAAAAAAGGACAGGTTACACACACACATACACACACACACACACACACACACACATGCAAAGATAGCTAAAATAATTATACTACTAATTTCTATTGGCTTACTGAAAGGAATACTTAGTACATAATTGTTTGATCAGTTTTGCATGCCTATATCTTATAACCTGAACAACTACTTTGAAGATAACAATATGGAATATTAGAACAATTGTTAATTTTCTATCATCTTATTTTGAAATTATGTATCATTTTAATTGTTTTGTTATTATCTTTAAAATAAAATGTATTACATAAAATAGGTTTATTTCCTGCTGTCCCCCTCCCCCAAAAAAGAAACAAAACAAAAAGGAATGAAAACTTTCATGCTTCCTCTATTTATTTTAAGAGTTTTGTTTGCGTGTGTGTGTGTGTGTGTGTGTGTGTGTGTGTGGTTGGTTCAGCCCACCCTAGGGAGCTGGTGTGGCATGTGATGCCGGGAATTGGACAATGGTCCCTCAATGCTTGCCTAAGCGTGCCTAAGCAGGAAAGACCACTGAACTATATCGCTGATCCCCTAGATTTACTTTGTAAAAACTCCCTACATATGATTAAGCTCATACTTCTCAGATGGGCCAAGCCTCCACCCAGCAGAAACCCAGTGTGGTGCGGAAGACAGCAGGCTCTCTTAACTGACAGAGAAAATTACCCCAGGAAAGTAACAGGAAATGCTGTCTCCTCACAGGTCCCTGGAAGCAGGCAGTAGCTAGCTTCTTGAACTGCCCACACAGGCTTTTTTCTCTAACAAAGCAATCCTGCGCCTCGGGAGATAGCTCAGTTGAATAAGTGCTTGCCTGGAAAGCATGAGGGCCTGAGTTCAATTCCCAGCTCCACAAAAAAAAAAAAAAAAAAAAAAAAAAAAAAAAAAAAAAAAAAAAAAAAAAAAAGTAATCTTGTAAGACAGGAGGTGGTCTTCAGCGACTATTGTTCTTGCCTGTGAACATGTCCTCTAGGCTGAAGTGATACTGTAATTATGAGTGGCTGTTCCTTTAATGTCCTGTTGCCATGACAACAATACTGAGCTTGATTTCTGTTTTCCAGTAGATATACATATTTATAAATTTTCATAATCAGGCCAGAAGTGGGTCATGTCTTTTACCTCTTCTTTTACTTGTATGGAGAGAGCAAAACCCAACGACTTGTTTTCCTAATCTATTTTGTTTCCGTCATCTTTTTTTTTTTTTTTTTTTTTTTTTTTTCAGTACAGAGAATTGAACTCACAGCCTCACACTTGCTGGGCAGGTGCTGTGCTGCTGAGCCATATCCTTGGCCCACCGTGTAAGGCATTTTAAACTTTCTTGTCTAAAAGTCTTAAAGCAATTAAATGTACTTTCAACACAGGGTACTGTCTCTAGTCACCTGACATCTAGCCACAGACCTCAGCTTGGTCTGATTAGGGATTGCTTTCTGTTTCTCTGAGAAGGCAGGGTTAGGGCAGTCACTTCCCGGCAGCGAGAGGCCAAGACAATTTTAAAGACCAACCCGGTCTCCCCTAGGGGCTGGGCTCTGAGTGTCACCGCCACCCGCACCAGCACACACCCCAGCATCTGGGCGGCAGAACTTGCAGAGCTGCAGCGAAAGCCCTTCTGGCCGTTCCCTCTCCCTCCCCCGTGCTGGTCCCCACGACGAAATGCATCTGGCTTTTAGGAAAAAGGACAGTTAAGTCCAAAGGGAAACGACCTGCTCCGAACTGCCTGCTATATTTCAAGTGGCAAACCTATGGCAAATGCAGGGTCCAACGCTTGTACTCTACTCCCAGCCAGCATCTAGAGGCAAGGCATGGGGACTAAGACTTTTTTTTTTCCCCCTCCCGGAAGGAACCGGGAATTGAACTCAGGCCGTTGGGCTTGACAGGCAAGTGCTTATTCTACTGAGCTATCTCCTCAGCCCCAGCTATCTCCCAGGCCCCTAAGCCTCTTCTAATAGCTTAGACACTGAGCCTATTTGTCCCCAGGCCACAACTCCACCTGCCTGCATCCGCTGGCTCCTCTGTACCCGATTTAGTGGGCTCCCCTCAAGTCCTTGGTCCCCCTGAGTTATGGGCCAGTCTGCCTAGGCTTGGTTAGGGAAGGTTTAGGCTAGGCTGCTTCGCGCCCCTCCCGCGCTGCAAGCTTCCGAGACCCCTGGTTCCCCCAAACCTGCTGTTCTTGGGATCTCCAGAGCAAGGACGAAAGGAGCTCTGGGCAGTCGCCGCCCCTGCCTCCACCACAGCCGGGTTTGGGGGAGACAGATGGAGGGTCACGAAGTCTTCTTACCCAACCAATCCTCTCCTCTGCAACGCGCCTCCCTGTCTGATGAGCAGAGACCCCGACCCTGCACAGCTGGTCCTTATATCGGTAGTCTGGTGACACCTCGCACGGGGGGGGGGGAGGGGGAGAGAGAGAGAGAGAGAGAGAGAGAGAGAGAGAGAGAGAGAGAGAGAGAGAGGGGGGGGGGGGGGGGGGGACAGACAGAGACACAGCCCTACACTTAGGGTTCTGGTGGTCCGGGAAACCTGGTCAGGCTAAGAAAGCAAGTTTGGCTAACTTCAGTTGAATAAAGATCGGTGGAGGGAAGTGTTATAACCTGTGCAATTGATTCCAATTTTGTAACTCTGTATGCTTCCACTGTAACTTTATTAACTGTTATAACCTGACATGTGCACCATCATCTTGTTCTGTATGCGCCTTTCTAAATGCTGTAACTTTCCACTGTGCCCCGTTCTCTACTTGAGAACCTGCAGTTGGGCCTTTCTCACGCTGGCCTTTGTGCGCACCTGAATCTAGTCCCAGCCCAATGCCCTGATCTCGCCCTCGTTCCCAGCTACAAACTGTACCCACCACTGCACCTGTTATTGTTCACTAGAAACAGGTAATTTTTCAACTGTAGCCCCTAGATGAACCCTTGACGTCAGCTTTTGTGGTTTATTGGCTTAAATACCCACTCCCCTCATCCTCCCGGTGCTCAGCCCAGCATCCTGCGGGGGTGTCTGCCGCTGGGTACCAGCTAAAATAAAGCGCTTCTTTAACTTTTGGACTTGCCTCGTTGTCATCTGATTTTTGAGTTACAACATTTGGGGGCTCCTCCGGGATCCCTAAAGGCCTCATTTTCCTTCTCGCGAGCGGTGAGTACCAAAATTTTATCCAAAATATTGCCGGCATTGGTTTTGACGTTAGGGGCACCAGTCCCCGCGTCCCTGGAGTGGGACGCCCTCCAGGTATTTGTTGCTCTTAGAGATTTGGGACTGAAGTTAGGGATTTGGGACTGAAGTTAAAGAGTTTGGACTTAGGTCATTTG
>NW_004524648.1:11461222-11489375 GCF_000260255.1 Octodon degus | reverse complement strand
CTGCGGACCTGGGTTAGGACTGGGTCGGACCTGGGCTAGGACTGGGTCTGGGGGTTCCCGGAAGTCGGCAGTCTCCTTTCCTTCTGTTTCTTCCCTGTCACAGATGAAGAAGCTTCAGTCTCAGGTTCCTGGCTCCACAGCAGGGTGGAAGAGCTGCTTGAGGTAAGCCGTCAGAGTATGGTCCTGCTCTGAATTCTTATACTGTGCTTTTCTAAGGTCTTTCTATTAGGTATTCAGGGAGGATAAGTGAAGACACAAAGGAACCATATGTACTATTGTTACAATTTTTTCATAAGCCTAATTTAATTAAAAATACAAACATTTTAAAAGTTCAGAATCCCTCATGTGTTGTTAGTCCGTTTTATTTTTTCCCATTGGTAAATATATGCTGCCAATGTGAACATTTTCAGGGATTCTGGAGAAAAACATTAAAAGTAGACTTCTTAGTGCAGCAGCTGGGGTTCAATTCACATTATTACCATAAAGACCTGGAAAGAGATAGACAATGTGTGCCTTCTAGTGCAGAGCTTTATTGCTTTTAAAACTAGGACTGTGATGGAATCTGCACTCTACAGACCCGTGTTTCTGGCCCTCCTTTAGGTGTGGAATATCACAGGATCTAGTCCACGTGATAATACTAATTCCATCCTGAGTCTCTGTCTCTGTCTCTCTGTCTCTCTGTCTCTGTCTCTCTCTCTCTCTCTCTCTCTCTCTCTCTCTCTCTCCTAAATTGCAAATTTTGGGGGATCGGACATTTCTGTTCTTCAACATTACTAGTGAAACCACAATGCTTAACACTGAAAAATGTAGTTCTGGGAGAGAAACAGTAACACCACACTCAGCAAGGTAAGCCCCTAATGTGCCTCTAACATTTCATAGCTGCAGGAGAGCACTCAGAAACTTGGCTGCTTCCTCCAAAACCTTTCATGCTTATGAACTATGAGGAAGCCTATTATGTTGGTGATAGTCAGACGTATTGGATTTTAGATTTCAATACTTAGAGGAAAACATCCCGTAAGTATTTTCTAAAAGATTTTATTTATCTGATATTGGGTCTTGCTACACAGCCTAGACTTACAGTGATCCTCCTGTCTCAGCCTCCCCAGAGCTGAGATTGCAGGAGTGCACCACCATTCCTGGTTTCAGTGGCCCACACAGCACAAGGTCAGCATGGCATACGATGCCAGGGATCGAACCTGGGTCCTTGTGCTTGCCAGGCAGGCACTTAGACTGCCGAGCTATCTCCCCAACCTCACATCCTATAGATCTTGAAATTTCAACAATTAGCACCATAGTTGTGTACCGGTACACAAAAAAGAGAGGTCCTCCTTCCAGTGACATTTGCCATTTTACTGTAGTAGGATCAGTCGTCTACCTGTCCAGGCCCCTTTCCTCAATCTCAATCTCTCTCTCTCTCTCTCTCTCTCTCTCTCTCTCTCTCTCTCTCTCCCCCCCCTTTCACTCTCATTATCTTTTGCACACTCTCCAGTTCTTCTTGCTGAAATCTTCAAGCACATGCATCGAAGGCCAAGAGTCTTAGCCCTACCAGGGCCCTGAGATCTGGCCACTAATAGTGACAGGACCCGGTGTTGGGGCTCAGAGAACACAAAATCAAACAAATGCTTTGTCATTGTTGCAGCTGCTCACTAGGGCGCCCGAACTCCAAATGGAGCAGGCCCAAGAGGATTAAAGGTGTGGACAGCAGGTGGCAAGGCTGAGCAAATCCCAATTTGAGGAGGCAAGATGAGATGGGAAAAAGACACAGAGCAAATAATATTAGTGATGATGTTTGAACTGCTGAGCCCGACAGCGTCAGCTCCGTCCCTGGGTGGCCAAGTCACATGCACAAGTAGGTCAGTGTTTGCTTGAGTACTTTGAGCTGCTCTTATGTACACTCACCATGTCCACTTTGCTTGGAGACTTTACCAAGAAAATTGCAAAGATTATGTCATGCAGTTGAACACCAACTACATTTTCACTTAGAGCTGGGACAGCCACTGCAGCCAAAGCATGCCCTTCTGGACACGGTACATAAGAGAAGACATTATGGGCCGGTGAGATAGCTCAGCAGGGTAAAGCGCCTGCTTAGGCAAGTTTAGGCAGGCGCAGGAGACTGTAGTTCGGTCCCTGGCACCACACGCCCCACCAGCCCTGCCCTCAGGGTGGGCTGAGCCAGCAAAAAAAAAAAAAAAAAAAAAAAAAAAAAAGGAAGACATCAAACCATCCCAAGCAGCATTCTAATATAAGAGCTTTAATCTTTATGCTTGCATACCTGTCAGTTCTTCCCTTCCCACGCTTCAGCCAATATCCGGGCCTTTAGAATGAGTACAGAAAGCACTAACCAACCTGTCCTCCTATCATGAAAAAAATTATTCTAGGAATTTCTAGAACCGGGAGCAAAAGATGCAGTAAAACAGTTAACCTTTCCCAGGAGAAGGAAGATTCACGATTCAGGAATAATCAGATCTTTCCTTTATATTGAGTCTTCGCTGTCGCTACGATGAGGCCTGGGTGAACTCACACTGCAGGGGCACCCAGCTCAGAACCTACACAGTACAGGATCAGCCCCAGCTCCCCTGTGGGCCCCTGTCTAGGACACTGGCTTGATGAAGCCGTAATCCATGCACTTGATGAGACATTCCCGGGCAGTCTGCACCACCGCTGCCTTCTTCTCATCTGGCTCCTGCTTGCCCACCACAGTCAGGATCTCCAGCAGCTCGCTCTCCACCAGCTTCTTGGCCAGCTCGGCATCGGCGGCCAGCAGGTTGTAGGCGATGACCAGGCCACGGTGCTGGACTGAGAGCCGGTCATGGAGGCAAAGCCGCTGCAGAATCTCCAACCACTGAGGTGTCTGGAGAAGGAGCAAATGGGTAAGGAGGGAGCCAAGGAGTCAGTGGGAGGACAGCAAGAGGGTTAGAGCAAGGTAAGCAGGAATCCAGGCCCACAGCTAGGTGACAGCCATGGTCACATTAACAGAACACTATCATCCTCCACCTATCTATTTTCCAAGCTGCTTGAAAACCAGAGAAACAGATCTACTGCTTGTCTGAAAGGAATGGGGATGTGGAATATTCAGAAAAGGGGATTCTCTCCTTCATACATGGGCAAGGTGTGCTTCTGCCAAGCCAGTGCCCTTGGAGATGAGCGCTCTGGGCATGCAGGTGTGCTCTCTGCCATTCTGACTTTGACTGGGATCTCACAAGATGCTGGTGTGCATCCTCTCTTCTGCTCTTCCTCCACTTCCCATCCACAACTCTGATGACATCCAGCTATGGGGAAGCAGGACTCTAGACCACCCTGAGCACAGAGCAGAGAGGCAGCGATAAAGCTGGGAGGAGAACCAGAAGGCTGATTCCTCTGTCACTTAGTAAACACACAAGACCAGCAGGGTAGAATAGACAGCTGCCTGGACGTGGAGTCTGAGAGGCCTGAGTTCAGGCCCCAGCTCAGCAGTTAGCAAGTGTGTGGCCTGAGCTAAGCTTTGCACCCCCTGAAGCCTTGGCAGCCTCTCCTGTCACAGGCTCTACCTATTTGTGACATTGTTCAGACTTAATGAGATGATTCAGGGAAACAGCTCAGCACAGGGGCTGGAGTGTGGAAAGCGTTCAGCAAGCAGATGCGGGGCATGATCTGACTTACACCAACCCAACACTCGCGCCCTCCTCACCCACCATTTGTCACCAGCAGTTGCTTTTTACACGTGCTGCTTTCAGGTGGGGAAACAGACACAGAGGGGAAGAAAAGGCAAGTGCTTGTCTCTGCAGACTTTTGTAACTCCGCACTGAACTGCCTACCATCAGGAAGGAAATGAATGTGCAGCCAGTCATGCTAGGGTGCAGAGAAGCTTTCTGTGCTGATGTGCGGCTGATAATGCATCCAGGGCCCGTTCTCCCCAGGGTAACCTCGGGGACTCCAGGAAAGGGGTGGCCGAAACTCGATCAGGATAGGATCTGAAGGAAGGAGGAACTGTGGCCTGTTTTCTCAGGGTGTCCTCCAGCTGACGTGCAGCTGTAGGGACATCTGGCACCCAACATGGCGATGAGGTCGTACGAAGCGTGGGCCCAGGAAGCTGCCCGTGGCCCCTAAGATGTCAGTGATGGAACAGGAATGCAGCCAAGAATCCCAAGCCCTTCCGTAAGAATGAAGTGGCCAGGAGCAGACTGGCAATCCCGCAGGAGCCTCTTCTGTCCCCAGCTGACTGTGTGTCTGGTCTGAGCTTAGTTACCTTGCTGTACCTCAACTTCCTACCTGGGAAGTAAGCCCCCAACCTACAGGCTTGTTAGGAGGATTAATGTGATGCACGTGAAGACTTGGGGGAACAGCTGGCACACTGTAGATGCAAGAGTCAGTCACAGAGCACCCAGGTGGACCTGCCACCAGGAGCCACGGGACCACAGGTATTCCAGGAGAAGTGACTCTGGGGCACTAGTTTTGAAGTGCAGTCCCTAGGCCAGAAATTTCCCAAATCCGGTCTCCTAAGACAAAAGGCCCAAAAAAACTACTAATAAGTTTACACACACTCGAGGCTTGAGAAGGTCGCCACTGGGAAAGAGGTTGCAGCCCTAAAATCTCATAGGCTGAGTAGCACACAGCGGAGGTTCCTGGTGCCAGGACAACAGAAGCGCCTTAAAATTGGGAGAGAAACACACACACACTGCTATGGTTTGTGTCCAGTTGTCCCTCCAAAGCCTCATGCAGTCATGGGGCGGATTTCTAGAGTTTGTGATTAACTCATAATCCACTAGGATTATGGGTGTGAGTGCTGCTGGGATTACGGGCATGAGTACTGCACTCAACCTGGGGCCGACAGCCTGAAATGCAGCTTATGGGAGACAGACTTGCTCTCCGTAGCCCTTGCTGCTGTTGCTTCTCCCTTCTGCTCTTGCTGTTTTGCTGCCTTCCGCCTCCAGAACTGCTGCCCTCTGCCATGTGCCGCTCTGCCTTACAGCCAGCTGAGTATGGACTGAAACTCCCAGGAGCTGTGAGCTGAATAAACCTTTGCTTCCTGCATTTTGAGTGTCTGGTATTTGACAACTAGACATAATCCATAGCTGTGTGTGTGTGTGTGTGTGTGTGTGTGTGTGTGTGTGTGTGTGTTCTCCTAGTTTTAAGAAGCTTCTGTTGTTCTGGCACCAGGACAGCAACGAGAGAAGAGTAACTCTCTCTCTCTCTCTCTCTCTCTCTCTCTCTCTCTCTCTCACACACACCTTAAATTGACCACATCAGGGACCCTGCCTCCACCCCAGATGCATGTACCATTTTCCATTTTCCACCATCGCCTGTGGAGCGAGCTCAGTGCTGTGACCCACAGAATCTTGCTCACTCTCGTGTTCTGACTGCCAGCGCCATTCCCACTGCTTCTACCGCAGTGGCCACAGTTGCAGCCTAGCGCTGGTCACTGCGTCCACTTTAGGGAACCTGTGGGCTCCTCCCCAAACCACAAGTTCCCTGTGCTGCCCTGAGGACTTGCTGCCCCGCCCTCCTCCCTCCTCGGGTGCTGGGGATCGCACCCAGGCCTCACACATGCTACCAACGAACTACACCCCACATCTTTTAACTTATTTTGAAACGGGGCCTCGCTCACTCACCCAAGCTGGTCTTGCAGCTGCATCCCTGTGCCTCAGCCCCCCCAGTAGCTGGGGTCACGGGCCAGCGTGTGCCACCATGTCTGGCAGGTTGCCCCGCCTCCCTGAGGAGCTCAGAAACCCCACAGCAGTAGTTAGAGCTGTTGTTTATTTTTTTTTGGGGGGGGGTGAATCAAGGATTAAACTCAGGCCCTTGCGCTTGCCAGGGAAGCGCTTATTCTACTGAGCCATCTCCCCGGTCCCTGTTGTTACTGTGGTCATTATTCTTAAGCAGTGTGCTCTACGAACAGCAGAGGCAGCAGGTGGACAGCAGCAGGAGGGATTAGACTAGCATGTTCAGAAAGCCTAAGTAACGAGCCCAGGGCTCCGAAGAGTACAGCCCCCCTCCCTCTGGGAGGTAGGAGCAGACATCCGGGGGCGGGAAGGGTCTCCCAGAGGATCCTAGGGGAGGTCTGGACTAGAGCCCGCCCAGCCCCTCCCTGTCCCTGGACCCCACTCACCACGTGCGTCATCTTGAGGCACAGCTTCTTCTGTGCTGCGGTGAGCATGGCCAGGGCCCCGGCAGCTGCATTCTGCACCTTGTCGTCACTCTCTCCACAGAGCAGCACCACCAGCTTCAGCCGATCATTCCCGTCTGCCAGGAACCGCTCCTGAACCTGGGGGAGGCAGCAGTGCGTGCTCAGAGGAAAGGGGCTCCCAGCTACCTGCGCCACATGATGCAGCTCAAGCCCGCTGACCCGGGACCCGGGGGTCCCCCTCCTCTGAGCAGCAGCCCAGGCAGCCTCCAGGAAGCCTTCCCTGACTGGCTGCCAAGCCCTCCAATGTTACGAACAGCAAGAGAGGAGAAGCTCCCTACTTAGCCTCCTCTACTCTCTTGGTGTATATTCAGTGGCTTCTGGCCACAGCACAGGCTGTTTTCAGGGTAGATAATCCTGAGAACACTTTCACTGCCCCTGAGCAGAGATTGGGATGTCTGTCTACAGCCCTGGGCCTTCCCAGTCTGCTATGCAATGAACTCTGCAGCCTCTGAAGAACAGGAGCAGAGACAAGTAGGGTTACCTAGTAAGGGACAGGTACTGCACTGTCCCCCCAGCTGACAAAAAGGCTTGCCAAGGCTCTGAGAGCAGAAGAGCCAAGCAGCCCCAAGGCCCCGACCTGTGCCTCCGACCTCCTGCCAGGGGCCTCTGGAGCCCTGCAGCATCTCACCGCCCCATGGTAAAATCAGGTTGGCCAAGCTTGAGGCCATTTCACTGGATCAAGTTTCCCAAGATGCAGAGCTTCTAAAGGGGACAAAGGTCACAGCCACCTAGGTAAGACCCTACACCTGCATCTCCCTGAAGCTGGAGGAGGAGAAGCAGCTCAGTGTCCCCTCTGGTGGGGCATAGTGGGTACTGGAGAAATGACTGCTGTGGCCATGGCCTCTTTCTCAGGGATGGAGATGTGTCACCACCACCTTTAGCAGGGATGAGCTGTGTCACCACCAGGCCACCTTAGGTGACTGCTCCAGGTGCCTCTCCCATGGTGGTTCCCCCTTTGCCACAGAATGGAGACCACTCCTGGGGCAGCAGAGGGTCAGCAGTTCCCAATAATATAGGAAGCCTCGGTCCCCGAGTCCTTGCTCGGAAGTGAGCCGCCCCATTCAGATTGGACTATGGACAAACCTCTCTCCTACTGACTGGTAGCTGCAAAAACAACCTCTGCCCCCTTCCCTGGGGGAGGCTGTCCCTCCCCTTGCTTTATCTCCCCCCATCACCCATCTCCATGGACACACTCTCTCTTTCTCCCACATCACTGCCAGCCCCCAACCCAGCCTTGGGCCCCCCGCACAGCGGACCCTGGTTCATTTCTCTCCTCACTCTCCTGACTTTCACAGGTTGGGTTTTCCTCCAATGACAGAGGAAAAAAATCCAAGACTTGAGTTAAGTATTGAGCCAAGAAAGATTCAGTCTCAATACAGAAGGGACACTTGGCCTCCCTTGATACCAAGAAAGGGCTCAGCTCAAGACCTACTGTATCTAATGGAATAACACCCTCTAGGCTCAGCTACACCCTGACAAAAGAGGAAGAAGGCATTCACCCAATGGTTAGAATTTGTCCCTGCAATAGTCCTAGAGGCCTTATAGCAGGTTCTGAAAAAAAAAATTTTTTTTTTGAGACATGGTACTGCTATGTAGTTCAGGCTTGCCTTAAACTCACTCTGTAGCTCAGGCTGGCCTTCAACCTGTGGTGATCCTCCTGCCTCAGCCTCCCACGTGTTGGGACTACAGTATGGGCTATCACACCCAGCTTCATTTCATTTGTATAAACTCTATTATTATTCTGTGATCATTACAGTGCAAATCCTAAGGAAACAGGGATAGCTCATTGAGTTTTAGCACTTTAAAATATTCTAGGGGCCGGGGAGATGGCTCAGTAGAATAAGCACTTGCCTGGTAAGTGCAAGGGTCAGAGTTCAATCCCCAGTTCCACCAAAAATAAAATAAAATATTCTAAAATGGTTTATAACTGTAATTTGGTATTTCATTATTAGTAAAGAAATTTTAGATAATGTAAGTAAGCTAACATCCTTGACCTCTAAGAGGTCCTGGTCTACAATCCTGCTTGCTTTCATGTTATGTACAAGGCCTAAGTGACTCAGGTAAACAGTACCTTTCAGCTCAGCTAGTCCAAACTTCGGAGTCAAAGCCCCAGCTTGTAATAATATTACATTGTTGCACCGTTGAATGGGTGGGGGAACGGCAAGCCAGGAAAGATTCAGAGAAACTCCTGAGTCTCTGGCTAGAATGCTACTTCGGTTTTTTTTTTTTTTTTTTTTTTATCTTTTTGCTTTTGTGGTGCTGGGGGTCAAACCTAAGGCCTTGCACAAGCCAGGCAAGCGCTCCACCCCTGAGCTACATCCTCAACCCCAAAATGCTGCATTTGCGCTGTTGTCACAGCCCCAGTCTCGCCGCAGGCCAGGCCGGGGACAGCGCAGCCTCTGCGGCCCAGGGCCTCACTGGCAGGGCTGAGGTCCATCTGCGTCTTCCCCACTCGCCCGGCTGCTGGGCTGCACTCTGGGCCTTGCGCACGCCCACGCTCACCTCCTTGTTGACCACCATGTTGCACATGCACTCGGTGGCCGCCTGCCGCAGCTGGTCATGATTCTCAAACATGTAGTTCTCGATGTCTGGCAAGGCCTTCTCCTTAAAGATCTTCTGTCTGGGGTGGAAGGACAGAGAAGGAGACCCTTGAGTTCTCGATAGGGAGCATCTAGGGTTCCGGCCACCGGAAGACATTTCTCCTCCATCCAGGTGATGTCCCTCCCACCTCCTCAGCTGCTCAGCCAGGACTGTGGGCAGCACCGAGCCTGTTCCCAGCTCCGGAAGGGGCACCAATAGGTACAGACTGAACGACCTAACATTGTATCCTATCCCCAGTCCTGGGTTGTGGGCTGAATATGTAAGCCCAGGGGAGACTTTCGCATTATTTTTAGGAAGGAGAAATTCTCTCTTGCGCTCCCTTCCCTGCTGGACAAGATGCCAAAAAGACGTTAAGTCTGGCGCCACCTTGTGGTGATGACGGAGAAATGCATCTGAGAATGAAGCGTGTAGTGGTGAAGACCAGAAGAGAAAGGAGAGGAGGAGAGGAAAGGAGGTCAGGGGAAGTCAGGGGAGGAGCAGGGAGATCACAGGGGCCAGGACAGTTTTCTAATCCCTCCGTCAAGTCCCCTGAATCTGGACTGCCCCAGACTTTTAATTTAAGTGAATCAGTACATTTCCTTTACGCTTAAACCAATTAGGGTTGTTTTCCATTACTTGAAGAAAAAATTGCGCCCCTTCCAGTACCTTCCACATCCACCCGCCTCCACGTAATCCCCGCCTGAGCACCCGGATACCTTACTGCTTGAGGGAGCCGTGCCTTTGCAGCCCTCTGGCTCCCCGTATTCCCCTACGCAGCAGTGTTTCCAGATGTGAATTCAAGTCCTTCCCACGTGGTCCTCCAAGCAGTACAGTTGTGCTACATAATGTGGCTGAAATGCTACATACTTTACGGGACTCCTGTCTTCTCTCCACCCCTGTCCCCTCCTCTCATCCCCATACTGCACTCACCGGAGTTTGTCACTCCGTCCAGACAAGTTGGTGAGGCCTAGGAGAGCTTCGTAGTTCTGAAGCCCATCTCTCTGGGTGTCCAGGAGACCCACCAGGGGCCTCACCACCTCATACACCTGTTGGTGGGGAGGTCACAACTGGGTCAGGTGGGGACCACAATCCCCAGCCCCTTGCACTTATAGATGGCCAGCTTTATTATTATTATTTTGTATTTTAGGGAAGGTTCTACAGGGTGTTCAGGGTCTCACTACTAGATCAGACTCGTAGTAATCTGCCTGTTTACAGCTCCCAAGTGCTAGGATTACAGGTGTGCACCACCATGCCCAGTCTCAATGGCCACTTCAGTGCACCCCAGGGGCGGGGCTGGCATGGCAGGCCTGGGGATCAAACCCCGGCCCCTGTGCCTGCTCGCAGGCATTTAATCTATTGAGCTATTTGGCTGGCCTTAAGGTGGCCAGCTTTAAGTGGACAAAGCACTTTCCTATGTTCTCTGACATGATTTTCACAATGCGTCTGAAAGGCAGGATTATTCCTCTGACTTTGCCCAAGAGACAACCGAGTTTCTGCGTGGACAATATTATTTACAGGCCAACTCAAACCTGGAATCAGGTGCCTCCAGTTCATCCCCTCCTCCACCCCATGAAAGTACTGTACCTCTCTCCCAAGACAGGGGGAGGAGGGAAAGGGCCCCTAGGAGCAGAAGAGACCACTGTCCCGGGCCATCTACCCCAGATACCCACCCGCTCCCCAGGGAAGGCGATGTCTGGGTTGGAGACAGCCGCGATCTTAGCGAGAGCGTGGGCTGCCTTCACCTTGCCCACGTCTGTGCCCTCCAAAGCCAGGGGGATCAGGGCCTGCAAAGAAGGGCACAGTCAGCGCGCAGCCACAGACCCGCGGGCCCTCCGACCCCCACTCCAGCTGTCTCTGCCCCCGCAGAAGTTCAGGAAGACGATGCAGCATAACAAGCCCTTGAAGACCATGCAAAATAATGAAATACTTGACCACAGATTCACTGCCCTGGTCCCAACGCCCGTCAGGGCCTCCGCATCCCCATTTCCACCCTCCCGTCCGTATCCTCCCTCAGTTTTCAGAACAATAATCAATAACTGGAGATTTTAGTTTTGGCCCAAGCCAAGCCTAATCAACAACAGCCACGTACTTAAGCCCTACTGTGAGATTTACATTTACAGTCCTTGTGACGTTCCGAAAACGAATCCGGCCCTCCCGCCCATTTTATAAATGAAGCAACTCTCACTCCGGAAGAGTCAGTAGTCTGACACAGCTGAAAAGGGAAAATCAATACTAAACTCAAGTCTGGAAAAAAAAAAAAAAAAAAAAAAAAAAAAAGTCTATGGTCTGTTATGTTTGTACCAGGCTTCCTTCCCACAGCAGGGAGGATAAAAGCGATTCGCGAGTGCATAGCACGGTATCCTCAAGTCCCACAGATTGGTCTGAGGCCACGGGCAGGGATAATGGAGACAACTGTGTAGCTGTGCTTCAAGTTGGGGTGGGTTGGGAGGACACGATTCTAGGGTCAGGCAACAAGCACACACGCCCACAGACGCCCACACACCCCCTTGCGTGCATGCACGCCGCAGTGCGCGCTCGTGCACGGCACAGTGCGTGCTCGTCCACAACATAGTGTGTGGTCATGCACGGCATAGTGCGTGCTCGTCCACGGCACATCCCCTTCCACGATGAGCTTCCTCTTGCCCCATTACCTTGCCACCACCCTGAGCCACGATGGTACCTCGGTCCCGTGGGTTGTCGCACAGCGCCAGGAACACCCTGCGGACCGAGGATGAGGAGAATACTTAGTGGACCTGTGCCCTTTCCTGAGCGGCCCAGCCCAGCCAGTCAGAACTGGGGACACCCGAGGACCAACGGGGAAACCCTGGAGAGGGGACCCTGTGTCCCCACGCCCAGAAGGAGCCACCTTGGGCACTCGCTGCCATGGATGTACATGGCGGGGGAGGCAGCAAGGCCAAGTGTGGCTGCAGAGGCACCCATGACACCTACTGGGGACAGCCACGGGCTCCTTTCTGCTCTGCAGACTGGCCCTGGCGTCCTCCCTCGGGTCTCATCTAGCAGTACTTTCTCCCAGGCACGCCAATTCCCTGGCATACCGCAGGAGAACCCGAAAGGCACTCGCCTTCCCGCAGTTCCTAGTGTCTGTGTATCCTATCGCCCTGCCTGGAACCCTTCCCTCCCTGCATCTGGGTGGCTTGTTTTCTTCCTTCAGGGATCCACTGAGTTTGTCCCCTCCACCAAGAGGCCTTCCTGACTGCCCTCACAAGCCCTCCAGGCTGGCTGGTTGGGTGACACTGCTTGCACTTCAACTGTGCTTCCCTGGCATGGTGCCCACTGCATTGTCCTGTGACTGTGACACCCTTGCCCTCCTCTCAGTAACCAGAGTGGACAGTGACCACCTCCTGATGCAAACTTCTGCCTATGGCAGCCTGCCCTGGCATGTCACATTTTCGTGCTGATCCCGTTAAGTCTCTTCCCTGGGACACCCAGAAGCGCACGTCCTCGCCTGGTCCCCCCACTTTTCCACCCCCCTCCACCCAGGCTCCCCCCGCCCTCCAGGCCCCCAGCCCCAGCCCGCTGCAGGGGCACCTGGCCAGCAGCTCCTTGGTCTGCTCGGTCAGGATGGCGCTGTCTGCCTTCACCATGCAGGCCAGTGCGGAGATGACGCCTGCCTTCAGGAGCCGCTTCACACGCAGGTCCACAAAGTCCTTCTTGTCCTAGGGGAATGCAAGGGTGACCGTGAGGAAAGGGCCTGGGCATCAGGCACACCGGTGCTGGAAGTAAAGGTGGTGCTTTTGTGATTTCATGTGAAATTTTCAGGTTAAATCATGGTCCTCAAAGTTGTTTGCAACCTAATCCCTGGAACCTGAGAGCGTGAGATCCTATGTGACAAGACAATCCCAAGCAACCCTGATATCATCTCAAATATCAGGCGGTCTCAAAACACAGTACCACCACGAAGCACTAAAAGCAGAGTAAGTACTAGGAAATGTGACAACTGAGGAAGAGGTTAAGGCGACCAGGGTCCTAAGGCACAGAACACAGGTGGCTTCCAGAAGCTGCAAAAGGCAAGGAACAAGATGCCAGAAGGGACCCGCCCTGCCAACACCTTGACTTTACCCCAGGTGAAGAAATTTTAGGACAGCTGCCACTTGAAACAAAAAGAACAGCTACCTGACACATTCTGCCGTCTACCTGCTTCCAAGAGGGATCCCACTTCATTCCCCCCACCCCCAAGCGCTGGATACCTCATTGTGTGTTCGGTGCGCTGTGCGCCGCAATGTGTTATGGGAGCAATATGAAAGGCATCCACTTCCCAGGGTTCCCTGTGCCAAAACACCTGCTGAGCAGTGCAGAGCCCGTTCTGCTGCGGGGAACATCAGCCTCTCTGCAGCCTTGCCCTCCCCGCCCCTAGTACGGAGCCCGGGAAGCTGACGCCATAGGAAGAGGGATCCCAAAGACTCACAGAGGCATGAAGTGAAAGCAAGATGTTGCAAATCATCGGGGCTGGAGAGATGGCTCAGTGGTCTAAAGCACCTACTTGAAACAAGCTTGGCAAAGCACAGGGACCGCGGTTCAATCCCCCAGCACCACATGCCGGCCAGTCCTGCCCCTGGTGGGCTAAGCTGGCCACACACACACACAATAAATAAATGTAATAAATAAAAATAAATAAATATTAAAAAAAAAAGATGTTGCAAATCACCAGATGGCCCAGATGTTGCTTTCCCCTGGGGTGGGGCAGGTGAGTTACGGAGAAGATACGGGCAGGCAAAGGGAGCTGACGGGCTGGATTTTGCTGGAAATACAAAGTCAGCCTTAGGCTGAGCATTCACACCGGACAATTCTCAGTGTGTGTGTGGAAGAGAGGACACTGTGCGCCACCTCTAGGAGTGGAACATATATATGTATGCCCTGAGCTAGAATAATAGGGTGTGACATTTGAAAGCTGATTCAGAGACCGCGAGGAGATGATGAAGTGGGAAACATGCAAAGTATTTCAGACTGGACACAAGACCTCTACGTTATGACTATAACAGAGAGGGGGAAAAAGATGCACAGGGAGAGGGGGAAATAAAGTCTCTAGTGGGTGACATAACATAAAGATGCCAAGATGCCACCACCGCGAGTGGTTATTTTCTCTTCTCTATGGCCCACCTTCTTGATTGTTTTGCCACACAGGCATATCATGGGGTCATTGAAACAATCTAGGTGGTTTTCCTGGCTGGGGATATTTTGGAAACATATTCACATATTTTTTAACTATTTTTTTCATTTTCTTTTTATTTGGTACAGGGTCTTGCTATGCAGCTCAGACTCACAGTGATCCTCCTGTCTCAGCCTCCCTAGTGTTGGGATTACAGGTGTGCACCACCATGCCTGGTTTCTGTGGCTGGCATAGTGCTCCCGGAGTTGGGGGCATGCAGTAGCAGGAATCGAACCCAGGTCCTTGCACTTACCAGGCTGGTGCTTAGACCACTGAGCTATCTTCCCAGCCCCACAAATCCTATACTTGTGTCCAGGGAATTATCATGCCTTTGTGTCGGGGGCCCAAAGTAATTAGTTACATCTGAGCTAAGGCTGACCCAGTTCTTTCCCCTACTCAGCATCCACATCCCCTAATCCAGAAATAAAGTGTTTATACGTTGGAAGCATGAAATAAAACCCTCTAATATCTGGGAAGTAATAATATAATCCGCAAAATGTTCTTCATGGCTCCATTTGTTCAATGAGACTATAAAGTTACTCTTGTTCCAGGATAGAAAATTAAAACAAAGGCCACAGCACCACCTAGTGGAGAAATTCATCATATCGTCAAACGGTTCGCGTTGGGGGGGTGGGGAGGTGGGGGGTGGTTTTTTGTGGTACTGGGGATCAAATTCAGGACCTTGCGCTAGCCAGGCAGGCGCTTATGCCGCTGAGCTAGCTCCCTAAGCAGTTCGTATGTTAACCTCAAATCTCTCTCCCTCTCCTCCTCCGCCCCTCCCTTCCCCCTCTAGCCTCCCCTCCCCCTCTACTTTCCCCTCCCCCTCCCCATTCGTCTCCCCTTTATTCCACTACCTCTTCTGTCTGGGCTGTGCCCATACCCACCTTGGGGTGCTCCTCGGGCACATGCTGCTTGGAGAACTTGGCGAGCTGCACCAGCTCAGGGATGACCTCCTTCACATCGTAGCTGTTGGTACAGTTCACCAGGGTGGTGGCCACTGAGTACAGGATGGTCTTGTCACTGGTCTGAAGGCACCGGGTTAGGAGGAAGGACAGAAAAGCAGTTCGGTACCAGCCTTTACTTTCAAGACAGCTTCCTGACCAGCAAGCAGGTGGGTTTGGAAGGAGCAGGCTGGTGGGGCTCTTCTCGGAGAAGCACAGGGGTACAGAGGCGAGGAATCTGCCCTGCTCACTAAGCCTGGGCAGAAATGCGTGCGGAACTCTCACAGCTCCCTCCAGAGTGTGCCGAGAAGCTTCACCCAGCCCCTCGCTTGCAGCCTCCTATCAGAAGCCCAGTCGCACACACTTTCACCTGCTGGGGTGGGAGCTGGGTGGGGGCTGGGTGGGGGCTGGGTGGGCCCTGGACACCTCTGCTCTGGCCCAAGGAGAATCCCTCCCATGCCTGCAGAACATCTGAGGAAGCACTGCCGCAGTCCCTCCCGTGCATACAACCTCACCCCTCACCCCCAAGGGCCACAGACTAGCGTGAATGTCCTCTCGCTCCTACTCGCCCTGCCTACAAGCCATGCAGAGCATCGAAGAACCGGGCCAGAAAGAAGGCAGTGGCCAGTCCAGGCTTGCAGGGTGGAGGGGAGGAGCCACTGCAGGAGCCCAGCAGGACGGTCCCTGTGGACCCAAGTCCAGGAGCCCTCTCCTGTGGCTGGAGACCAGAGCCCCACTTGCCTTGGCCAGCTCGAACATGGCCTGCAGCGCAGGGATGTCCTGGACAAAGTCGTCCTTCACATCAGCGTCCAGCGTGAGGTAGGCCAGGCCCTCCACCGCCCAGCGTCGGGTCCGGGTGTCTATGGAATCATTACACAGCCACCTAGAAGAGGAGAGGGAGAGCCGCTGGGGGAGGTTGGGGCTCCTGCCAAGAGCTAGCTGATTTCAGGGCAGCAGAGAGCAGGTGAGGCCCCTCTTATGTGACCCCCACGTGCAAGCCAGGAAGGGCAGAGGGCCCAGGAGGTACCAGCCCCTTACTTGCGGCACTGCTTGGCCAGCTTCTCGGTTGACCCTTCGGCAAACTGCCTGAGGCCGTAGTCTGTGCCGCCTGCAGAGCCGAGCTTGCAGAGTCCCTGTGGAGAAGGCGGGCACACGCGGGATCAGCGACACGGGTGCCTGCGGCCAGGCCCTGCTCAAGTGGGTCCCTGTAGCCCTAATACCGACCTCCCTGTTTTCTCCCACTGGGATACACCTCTGTGAATGACACAACTGGCTCAGGTGCCACCACCTTTGCAAAGTCTCTGGCTCTCTAGCTCAGGAGAGGTGCCCACAAAGCTAGAGGCTTAGCCAGGCATGGGGGTATACACCTGTAATCCCAGCATTTGGGAGGCTGAGGCAGGAAGATCAGAACTCTCAAGACCAACCTGAGCCTCACAGTGAGGCGCTATCTCAAAAGACAAAATCAAAAAAGCTGGAGGGGGGCTGGTGAGATGGCTCAGTGGTCTAAAGCACCTACTTAGAACAAGCTTAGCAAAGCACAGGGACCACGGTTCAATCCCCCAGCACCACATGCCAGCCAGCCCCGCCCCCTGGTGGGCTGAGCTGGACACACACACATACACACACACAAATAAATAAAAAAAAAAATTAAAAAAAAAAAAAGCTGGAGGCTTTTACCTGCCCTGTCCCTCCCCAATGCATTCTGACCTCATAGGAACCCTAGCAACTGCCTGTGGTGGTCCAATAGCTCCCCGAGACTGTCATTGGGGAACAAATCTGGATTTGCCAAATGTAACCATTATTTATTTATTTATTTATTTTGGTACAGGGTCTCACTATGCAACTCAGATTTGTAGTGATCCTTCGGTCTCAGTCTCCCCAGTGCTGGGATTACAGGCATGCACCCACATGTTCAGGGTTCTGGGGCAAGCCCAACATGCGGTATCAGGGATCGAACATGGGTCCTTGCATTTGCCAGCCAGGCACTTAGACCACTGAGCTATCTTCCCAGACCAAATTGGATTATTGTGAAGGGGGGGAAAAAAGCAAAAAACTCTTCTGGCAGAGAAAATTCACCATGGCAGAGACTGGCATTAGTTTTCAAAACTTGATATAGATTGGAAATAAAACACAGATGGATCTCTGTGTTTACAAGACAAAGAAATGATCAATAAAAATAACTTCAGTAAAATGAAAATGGAAAAAATAAAACAGGCTTAACAGTGCCACACAGATGCTTAATAAGGAAACTGACTTTTGGGCTGGCAAGACAGCTCAGCAGACTGAGCGCCTGCATTGGCAAGCACAAGGACCAGGGTTCGATCCCCAGTCCTGCATGCCATGCCAGCCTTACCCCCAGGGCATGCTGAGCCAGCAACAGAATCCTGATCTGGGGGAACATGCCTGTAATCCCAGGGCTGGAAAGGCTGAAAACAGGAGGATCACTACGAGTCTGAACTGAGTAGTAAAATCCTGTACCAAATACATAAATGAAAAAAAGAAGAGGAAGATGATGAAGAGGAGGAAGAGAAAGAGGAGGAGAAAGAGGAAAAAGAAGGAGAAGGAGAAGAAGAAGGAGAAGAAGGAGAAAGAGAAGGAGAAGAAACTGACTTTGCCCTGAAAGCACTTTCGGGACAAAGCCATCAGTGTTTGTTCTTGAAGTACAGGGAGCATCCTCCGGGCCGAGGCCTGCCAGCCTTGCATGTCAGCCTTCCACAGAGGTATGTAGGTGGAGCTGTGCCCCTGCTGTATGCCCCCCACTTTATCTGGGTGACTCTGGAAGGCAGGGGTACCAAGCCCACTTACCACCAGTGTGCGGATCTTGATCTTCTCATTTTTGGTGGTCTTGTAGATCTGTTTGAGCAGTGACACGCCATTGGTGATGATGAAGGTGGCCCGGCTGAGCTTGGTGGAGGCGTGGATGAGGGCCTCCACGGCCACCAGCTGGTCCGCCTCACGCTCCGAGCCGCACAGCGCCACCATCATTTCCATCACGCCTTTCATTCCCAGCAGCTGATTGCCCAGGTCAAAGGGCCCCTGCAAGATCCCAGACACTGTCTGGATGGCAATCACATTCTTATCCATGTCCTGGGGGTCAAACTTGCTCCTAAAACAGAAGACAAGAGTCAGCAAGAGAATTGGCCCAAGGGGAAAAGAGTTGCACATTGTGAGAGCCAAGTTCCATTGTCAACTTGATTGGCTTGGGAGCCACCCAGGGAATCAATAAAGCACACTCTGGGTGTGGCTGGGTAGCCCTGGACGCATGAGCTTTGTTACTATATCCGGGCGCATCCTCTCTGGCTCAGCACCCCTGCTCTGCTTCCTGCCCACCATGAACTGAGTCACTTTGCTCCACCACACACTTCCACCATGACGATCCTGCCTTGGAGCCAGTGGACCGTGGACTCAGTTGCCCAGAACCATAAGCCCAATTTAGCCCCTCGGCCTTTAAGCTGTAGGTATCAGATATGTGTCCCAGCAAGGGGAAGGTTGAGTGATACAGATGTCAAAACAGACAGGTCTGGCTGTGCTGCTCCTGCACCGCGTGGTGCTGGGAACTCACTGGACCTCTCTGAGCCTCTCCAAGCTTCTTGATCTGACAACTGAGGGCAGCACTACTACTTCTCAGAGTTGTGGAAAGGAGAAATGGTGTAGCACATGGGTCACAGAGTGTGTCCCCAGGAAGCCCAGGGGTTGATGTGCAGAAGTTTTATTAAAGCAGGCTCTTGGGAATGGAGGGAGGGAGGGATGGGTAGAGGCAGGCCCTGGGCTACAAAGCCTCAGCCTGCAAGGAGCTCTGGAGCTGCAGACACTTTTCCAGGTTGTTCCAAGTGGGGCTGAGTCACTGGACACCGACTACCCTCAGAAGGATGACACCTCCCAGCAGCTGCAGTGTCTCTAGAACATCCACAGCCACAGAAAAGGCCCAAGGTGGTACCCGGCGCACTGTCCCTCCGTCAGATGAGAGTGTGCAACTCTATCTGGGATCTCAGGAGAGACTTCAGAAGCCAGTCGGCCGCTGGATGGAATGACACATGCTTGAAGTTTCAGTACTTGCAAGGCTGAAGCAAGAGGATCACCACAAGTTCAAGGTTGGCCTGGGCTACGTGGTGAGGTCATGGCCAGCCTGAATCACATAGCGAGACTATCTTAATGAAGCAAAGGAAAAAAAAGTCAGCAGGCAGACCTGACGCTGGGAGAGGCAAAGCCGGGGATGCCATGAGGTGCTTAAAGGGAAGCGAAGTTGGGGTGGTGGAAGCTACACGATAAGCGTGAGTTGATGCCTCTGGGAAGCTGAGAATCATTTTTGTATTTTAAAGCACTAAAAATCTAATGGGTGATAGAAATGTATAAGGTCATCCTGCAAAAGACTGAAGTGTTTCCTGTAAGACCCTTTACAGAAAAAGTTTGCTAGCCCCTGGGAAAAGGAAAAAGCAGAGCAAAAGCCATGTCTTTCACCCAGTTGAGACTCACTGGGGTGCTCTTAAGTCTGGAACTTCCTGAGAACTCCCAGAACACTGATTCATTGTTATAGTTTATATCTAAAATGTCCCTCAAAGCCTCGTACGCTTCCAGGCGGAGCTTCTGGGAGTGGCTGGATCATGGTGTGTGATGCTGGAACGAGGGTGTGGTAGATGAATTGGTCCACTGATGGGGTTAGCACTGCGCTGGGTGTGGATAACGAGAAGGCCCTCCTGGGTATGGGCAGCACCAGCCAATAGGCTTGGAGCCTAAAAGGGATAAAAGGGAAAGGAAGGCCCACTGCTCCCTGCCTCCTGCCCGCCTGACCATGGGCCACTCCTCCTCCGCCATGCCCCTTTGTCATGCTGACCTGCTTTGGACCCCGCTGACTTTGAACAGAAACTTCTACAAAATGTGAGCTAAAATAAGCTTTTCCAGGGCTGGGGAGATAGCTCAGTGGTATAAGCGCCTGCCTGACAAGTGCAAGGTCCTGAATTCGATCGCCAGTACTGCAAGCCACGCCAGTCCCAGAACTGGGTGTGGTGGCGCACACCTATCATCCCAGCCTGAAGAGGCTGAGATAGGAAGATTACTATGAGTCTGAACTGCATAGTGAGGCCCTGTATCAACTAGATAGAAATAATGAGTTAAAAGGCCATACATATATCAATGGGAGGAGAGGGGAGAGGAAACATAATGAGAAATAACACCCAGAGAGAGTCTGAGATGGGGGAATGGCAGCGAGGAACCCCAGAAGCTCCCATACTGAGGGTCCCCCCACCAGCCGCTGACTAATCTCCCCAAGTCACACAGTTACAAGAATCTGGAAAGAGCCAGCGTCCTTCTAAGGAGCACATGTGTGATCTTTTCAGCCACAGGAGCTCGTTGTAGACACAAAACATGTCCAGAATTTTTCCTGAAGTGCTGGGGAGAGGCTTTGCACATGCTAGTGAGGCACTCCCCTGAGCTACAGCCCTTGTCCAGAAATATGTTGACACTCCTCCCTTCACACAGTGGAAGCTAATTCTCTGCCCAGTGGCCAGACAGGAAGTAATGTGGTGGAAGTGGTAGTGTGCGTCCAATCAGGCTGGAGTACAGAAGACACTGCTGTTCCTCTTCGTCCTGTAAGATAGCTCACTCTGGGGAGGCCAGCTGCCATGTGGTAAGGATGCCTCAGGACCTGTGGAGAAATCCTGCCACCCACAGCCAGCACCATGTGAGTGTGCCACCTTGGCAGCCTCTCCTGCAGCCCACCCCACACACTCCAGCCTTCAGATGGCCACTGCTCAGGCCAATCTATGACTGTAGGTTCATGAGAGACCCTGAGCCAGTATCACCCAGCCAAGCCATCCCCTGAATTTCTGTCCTACTGCAAGACAAGAAGTGTTCATCATTCTTCTGCATTGCTAAATGTTGGGATGACTCCTTACACAGTCACAGATATCTCCTTCAGGGCCTGGCTCTGCGAGGCCTCCAGAGAACTCACGTGATGTACTCCTCGCAGATCTTGCGGAAGTGCTCCCGCTCTGGGTCACAGCGCAGGTCATCATAGAGTTTGTTGATGAGGATGGAGGCCAGCATGCGGGTGTTGTCAGTCAGGGGCAGGCAGGAGGGCAGGTCTGGAACTTGCCCGACAACCTTCAGGATCTTCCTCAGGCCTGCAGGGTGACAGCAGAAAGTGCAGGATGCTGGATGGGCTTTGTCCTCACAAACATGAGCCTCACTCAGTGATGTTGTACCTCAGGCTTCACTCAGCCCTGGCTGAAGGCAGGATATGGCTTATCCAGAGTGCAGGGCAGGAGGTGAGAGACGGGAGACCCAGGATGCCTGCCCAATTCTGTCCAACCCGAGGCATCCACCTTCCTCTCGGGGTCTCTACTTTCACACTGTCAAAATCAAGGCTAGCAGACCTTGGAGGACTGGAGGGGCTAACATTCGATGGATTGCTATGTCATCTTCCTGCCATACCATTTCATGTTCTCTCTCTCTCTCCCACGCTTCAACATCTTTAGTTATAAAACAGAAATAATCCTATCTAGTTCATAGTGCTTAAGGACTCGAATAACAAGACAGATAATGTGCAGAAATGGCCTGGTGCCAATACAGAGGCATCACTATCAGTCGATTCATGTCTGTTGTTTATTTAGTAAATTCTCTATTTGGCATTTATCATTATTTGCCTTTTCATCTCTTTGGTTAAAGAATCATCAATGACTCCCTCCATCAGAGTCATTCAACTGTCATGTATTTGTTAAAATAAGTGAAAGATCAGATGAACACCTTTTAGGTGCTGGCTTTCCTGTTACACAGAAAGCAGACTCCTAAGGATGACAGCACAGGGCCGGTCAGATAGCTCAGCAGACTAAAGCCCCTGCTTAGGCAAGTGCAGTGACCGGGGTTCAAACCCCAGCTTGCTATGCTGAGCCCACCCCCAGGGTGCACTGAGAAACCGACGGAGTCCAATCCGTGTGATGAGACCCTGTAGACCCTGTACTAAAAATAAAATTTAAAAAAAAATGACAGTGCAGAGTCATCAAAGGTGATCAAGCACAGAGTGGTTACCCTGCAGATGGGGTGATAGGCTCAGGCAAAACAAGAGTTACAAGTTATTTTGAGCACTTTCTAGGTACCAAGAGACACCTACATGGTAGGTGGGTCAATCCTAACAACCTGACGGGCTGGCAATTGTTATTAACTTTCAGAGCAAGAAAACTAGGACTTGGAAAAGCCAAGTAAGTTGTCCAAGGTCACGGACTGGCAGGTGACATATTGATGACCCTCTCCCCATAACATCTTTTTTTTTTTTAATGTGTGTGTGTGTGTGTGTGTGTGTGTGTGGCCAGCTCAGCCCAGGGGAGGGGGCTGGCATGTGCACCGCTGGGGGATTGAACTGCGGTCTCTGTGCTATGTTAAGCTTGTTCTAAGTAGATGCTTTAGACCACTGAGCCATCTCACCAGCCCCAAAGTACCTTTTTGCTTGGTTTTTTTTTTTTTTTTTTTTGCGGAACCGGGGATTGAACTCAGGCCCTTGCACTTGCCAGGGAAGCGCTTATTCCACTGAGCCATCTCCCCGGCTCTTCCCCATAACATCTTACATCATAGCCCAGGTGTTAACTATTGGGCTACACTGCCTCTGGGACAAGAGAGAGCTTCCTTCAGAGCCAGGGCTGAGAGTGGGCTTGGAGGTGGTCAGACCGGGAATGGTACATGGGAGGAAGGACACTGAATGCAAATGCAGGGAGGCATGCTACTCTGCATCCCACTTGAAGGGGACTTCAGACACTTGGCAAAAAATGTCATCTATGTGTATTTTACCACCTAAGGGAAAATTTTGTCTCCTTGCTACTCTTCTCAGTACTTCACATCTGACACCCACTGGGTGCCCTACAACTCACATCAACTCTGACACTGTCTACCTGGGCCTCACACAGACTCCAGGGCAAGAGCTGGTGCCATGGCCGCCTTCTCTTCAGCCCAAGGTGGCAGGTGGCAAGTCCTAGGTTTCCTACAACTTCTGTTCCATCTGGCTACAAATGAAAGCTCCTGCCATCCCCTTCTCGGCTTAAGGAATTTGTTAGAACAGCTCTCAGAACTCAGGAAGACAGCACTCTTATTAGATCCCCAGTTTAGTATACAAGATGCAACCAGGAAAAGCTGGGTGGAAGAGAGGCAAGGGGAAGGTTCCGGGGAGGATGAAGGGCTGCCACGCCCTCTCTGGGTAGCTGCCTTCCCAGCATCTCTGAGGGCTCCCAGCCCGGAAGCTCTCTCAACCCCTGCAGTCGTTTTTCCTAATGGAGGCCTCTCTGCTGTACACAACTGATTACATCATTGGCCGTGAGAGATCAACTCAACCGGAAGTCCCTTCTCTCCCCTCACCTGAGGTCAAGGTGTGATGGGAGCTGGGGGAGGAGAATTCCAACCCTCTAATCACAGCACTGGCTCCCCTGACCACCTCTTCCTCCTCCATCCTGACCCCCAGCCACTCGTCATTTGGTCAGTGAACACCACATACACTTAGCACACAGGAGGTCTCAACTGTTGTAGGAATGTGCAGCAGGAAACAAGTGCAGAAAACAAACTCATATTTCTTCTCCTTCTTTTCCTCCCCCTCCTCCTTCTCCTTCCCCTTCTGCTTCTCCTCCTCCTTCTCCTTCTCCTCCTCCTTCTTCTTCCTTCCTTTTTTTTTTTTTTTTTTTTTTTTTTTTTTTTTTTTTTTTTGCGGAACCAGGGATTGAACTCAGACCCTTGCGCTTGCCAGGGAAGCGCTTATTCTACTGAGCCATCTCCCAGGCCCCTTTCTTCTTCTATAGAGTCTCACTATGTAGTTTAGTATTCCAGGCTTGCCTCAAACTTATGATCCTCCTGCCTCAGCCTCCTGTATTCTGGGATTACAGATCTATGCTACTGTGCCTGCCTCAAACAGGTATTTCTTGTCATGTAAAAAATACATACTCAAAAAGTGCTTGGCAGGACTGAAAGCAGCCTGATGGGACAGTGCAGAAGCAGCAGTCTGGGGCCCAAAGGCCCAGAAGAAGCGCCTGCTCCAATTTCACCCCCCACTCCTCCTCCCCTTCCCCCCCAGCTCTGTCAATCCCGTGGGCCAAGACCACAAGACCTCACTTCTGTTTCCACCTGTAGATGGCGCACCTACCACTCCAGATAGCATTGTCTGAACACCCAACCTGGCCGCTAAGCATTAGTGTGCCAGCATTTTAGAATCCACTTTATCTTCACCCAGGTGCTATTCGGGTGCTATTCGTTTTGGAGCCCTTGAACACAGGAGCACAATAAGAAACATCGCTCCTCGCTCTCTCTGTCCTATGAACCATGTGGTAGGTTCTACATCCTGGTGCAGAGAGAGAGGCAGTTGCTGAAGCTCTATGTTTGTTTGTTTTAGGGAAGGGTCTACAGGGTGTTCAGGGTCTCACTACTAGACTGGACTCGTAGTGATCCGCCTGTTTACAGCCTCCCAAGAGCTGGGATTACAGGCACATGCCAACACGCCCAGTCTCAATTGCCCTCTCAGTTCGCCCTGGGGGCGGAGCTGGCATGGCAGGCCTGGGGATCGAACTCTGGGCCTCTGGGCCTCTGGGCCTGCTTGCAGGTGCTTTAATCCACTGAGCTATTTGGCCGGCCCTCTATGTTTGTAATACCTTCAGAAAAAAAACAGAACTGGAAGGGAGACTGCATGGGGGCAGGCCTTGAGCACTGCTTGGTTAAAATCTAAGCATCTGTATGTGTGCTTTGTTGATATCTATGAAAAAAACAGTTCTGCAAAAAAGAAAAAAAGAAAAGAAAAAACAAATGAGAGAAATCCAGTATCAAATGATATCAAGCCAGCAAAACCTGATTTGCATCTCTCAGGACAAGACATGGTCTGCGTGTTATAAAGCCTGTGGACAGATGAACCATAGCAGGTGATAAAACCACAGACCTGACTCCTGAACATTTAAAGGAGTTGATAAGGGACAGTTCACATCCTGGAGCCAACAAATTTAGCGACTCTCAGCCAGAATCTTTTACTCTTCTTGATGCCATTTTCTCTCTTCTAAAGGCCTGTGGAGTATTTGTCATGAGATTTCAGGATGTCATCCTGTGGTTGATGGACTCATGCTTGTTTTTTGTTTTGTTTTCTGTTTTGTTGTCCTTCCGAGACAGGGTGCATGTCAGGCTGGCCTTGAGCTCACTTGGTAGCCCAGGCAGGTCTTGAACTCACAGTGATCCTCCTGCCTCAGCCTCCCAAATACTAGGGTTACAGGCATGTGTGCCACCCCACCCAGTTCCTGCTTCTTTTTTTTTTTTTTAACACGACCCCGTATGGGGGAGACTCCACCCAGATGCTTGGGCACATGCTTGACATTTTCTAGATATGTTGAGGACCCAAATTTTGGAACTGAAGATTCCTTTCAAATAAGAGCCTTGCCTCTTGTACTTTCAACTCACTGCCAGGTACAGGGTGTCCACTGAAAAGACCTGTGTGAGCCCTACCTGCCCTCATCTCCTCACCATTATCCACCACATAGATGGTGCGTGAGTTGTCGTGGATGGCCAGGTCCTTCCTGGGGACATTCTTATTCAGCAGGTTCAGCGCCTGGTCCCTGCCCTGGCCAGACACCTTCTTGCTGACCAGCATGTCCAGCAGGTGGGTGGTGATCTGCTTCAGGTCCTTCTTGGTGTCTGAGAAATGGAAGACAGAAAGGAATGGAGGGGAGAAGAAAGTCTTGGGTAGACAGGGCCAAGGAATGCAGAAGCTTCTAGAAAAACTCCAGAAATATTGAACCCACCGTTTTCTAGATAGGGGTATTTCCTGGGAAAATGGGAAGAAACTCCCTGTACAAGCCCAAGAGTCCTCCAGCTACTCTGAGCATTGTCTTCTACAATAGCCTTGAATACCCCTGGTTGTTACAAAGTCTTCCAATTCAAGATTATGACTGGCAGAGGCCCAGGACCATGGTAGGTAGGTTTTTACTGTTGTTTTGTTTTTTGCTTTTGGTGGTAATGGGGGTTGAACCCAGAGCCTCAGCGATGGTAGGCCAGCACTCTATCACTGAGCTACACTGCATTCTTTTTTAATTTTGCAATGGGGTCTCACTAAGTTGCCCAGGCTGGCCTCAAACTCTCAGTCCTCTTGCTTCCGTCTCCCATGGATCTAGGATTACCACTGTCCTGAGATCCGTGATGTAGTTTTCAATAAATCAATAAAATGTTTTCCAAAGGGAAATGTATACTCCTCACAGAAAATTCACTCCCCTGCAGCTCTACCAAGGCATGCTGGGAGCATGACTTTCAGCCTTTCCCTGTAACATTAGGCTTTCGCTTCCTGTAGATGTGAGAAGGCCAGAGTCTGTTCTGCTTCTGCTGTCTGGTACCCCTGAGACTCAGAGAGCCCTTTCTTCTGTTTCTGCTGGGCTAAGGTTTACTAGTATTCCATTGTGTGCATGCACTGTACCACACTCCACACCGTACTTTGCATATCCAGTCCTCTGTGACCGGTGCTGGGTGGCTCTGCCTCTGGCTGCCGTGGACACCAGTGTTGTGCATCCGAGAATACCAGGCCACCTCCACGCACAGGAAGCGCCCATCTGAGGCGGTGACCTATTCTCCCTTTCCTTCACTAAACCCAAAAATCAAAGGATGTCTCGCACCTAGAACCAGGGCCTCCTCCTTCCCGCGGTGCTCCCGCTTGTCCTCCCCTGACAGCGAGTCAATGATGGCCTGGAGCAAGTTGCAGACGGCCAGCGACAGCTCCTCATTCTCCACAGCCATGAGGCTGCAAACTCGGTCTATGCGGACTGCGTGCAGGATGGCTGTGGTCTGGACCGGAGGGAGGCACCATGTCAACAGCCCAGCCCAGCCCAGTCAGGGAATCCTCCCTCCAGAGACCCAGAGCTGTGCCACCCCATACAGCAGCCCTCTGCCCCAGGGGCCATGGTGCCCTTGCAATGCTCCAAGATCACCTGGAGGTGCGCTGCCAGCACAGCCCGAGCCACGCGTCCCCCTCAGACCCTTGTACCCGCAGCCCTCCACACCAACCTCTGCAACCCTAGGCCCTCACCCTGGCCTGGTGGCCACTGCACATGCCCGACAGAGTCCGCACTGCAGCCAGCACCAGCTCAGGCCTCTTAGTGTCCAAAAGCTGCAGCAGCAGGGCCACTCCGTTGTTCTGGAAGATCCGCTCGGCCCCTGCCTCCTCCCGGCCCAGGACAATAAGGTTATTGGCAGCCTGAGGACAGAAGCGGTGAGTGTCAGAGAAAGCTAGAACTGCGGAGGCTCTGAGCGTGGGGCTCATGCAGTGACTCGGTCTTCAGAACATGACTGTCTTCTAAAGTGCAGGAGGAGTCAAAGTGACTTTCAGGACGATAACTTGAAATGTACTACAGCCACTCAAGTCATAGATTCAAAAGCTACAGAGCCAAGTGGGGGAAACATCAACAAGTAGTATCCTATACTCATTCTAATTAAGTTGATATTAAAATAAAATTGTGTGTCCCTGCTTGTGGGGGGCTAGAGCAAGGTTGGGAAATGGAGACTTTTTACATAAAGGACCATTTTCCTTTACTGTGGCTTTGGCATGTTTTGCTTGCCTGTGGCCCTGTGCAGGGCAGTCTGAAGTTGCAGGGGTCTCAGGAAGGAGGAGGTGGTGGGCAGAGAGAGGGCCACATAGGCCCTGAAAGCTCAGGGTTTGAGTTTAGCTGTGGGACTGTGGGAAAGTCATGGTACCTCTCTAGGACCCAACTCATTAGATGAAAAATTTGGCAAGTGAGGTGGATGCTTCCCAAATCATTTCCCACAATAAAGTGTTCAGATCTGGGCCCAGATCTGGAGAAGAAGGCTCAGAAACACCTGAGAATCCAGAACCAAAGAAAGAACTCACAGGGTGGAGCAACAGGGCCGGAGCAGACAGAGAGGCAGGAAGGAGACCCAGGCTGCTGCCAAGCATGACTTTTGTTTATTTGTTTGCTTCTGGCTTTTTGACAAGGGTCTCTTTATGTAGTCCAGATTGGCCTTGAACTCCCTATGTAGCTCAGGCCGGTCTCCAGCTAACAAGTGTGTGCCACCATGCTCCACTGAGTTTCTTTTTCAAAACCATTTCTGGTGGGCCGGCCAAATAGTTCAGCGGATTAAAGCACCTGCAAGCAGGCGCAGGGCCCAGGAGTGTGATCCTCGGGCCTGAGATGGCCCCACCCCCAGAGCACACTGAGATGGCAACTGAGACTGGGCGTGGTGGCACACACTTGTAATCCCAGCTCTTGGGAGGCTTTAAACAGGCAGATCACTAGGAGTCTGATCTAGCAGTGAGACCCTCAACACCCTGTAGATCCTTCCCTAAAATACAAAAAA
>NW_004524648.1:11458156-11460397 GCF_000260255.1 Octodon degus | reverse complement strand
GCACTTACCTTTTCCAGTTTATCAGCTTCACTGTTGGGGTCCAGGAGGATTTCAAACATCGTCTGCACCCTGGAGTCTGTGGAGAACTGCACATGGAGCTGAGGAGAGAAAAGGGTGCAGAGAGTAAGGGGGTCAGCAGCATTGCGGTCTGCTCATCTCTAAAATTTTACCGTCTGCTCTGAGCTCTTATACATCATTTATTCATTGAACGAAAGTCGACTATAGACAGCGTGTCAGACAATGTTCGGGATTCTGGGGAGAGAACACAAGTAAACTCAAGTCCTTGTGCACAAAGCTCACAATCGTAGTCCCATTTGCCCATCACAAGGGTCCTGGAGAAGAAAGACCATCAGTCCTATTCTACATGATCAGCTGTTGGACATTTCCCTAGGGACCAAAGGGAAATGTCCAGCTTCATACACCAGAAACCGCTTCCAAACATCACTTTGACCAAATTGATGTGTATGTGTTTGGACGTGGAGACTGTCACTATCCCCGCCCTGACCCCACTGCTCTGGTCTTTCATATGGTGACCTAAGTGATGGACTCACCAACGCCTTCTTCTGTGTTTCCTGTGGCTTTAGTTCTGTGGCTCCACAGTCCCTCCCCTCCCTCGGCTCAAATCTTCCGGGGCAGGGAGGCGCCTCGTTAGCCTGCCCTTCTCTGACCTCCCCTTAGTGTTTCCCTGTCACACAGGTGTTACTGAGTGTGTTAGCTGCTTTTCTCTCCTTGTGAGACAAAATACCTGAGTCCCCCAATTAAGGAAAGAAAGGTTTATTTAGCTCACAGTTGGTGGAGATTTCAGTTCTTAATCAGCTGGCTCCCAGGAAGGGTGGCACATGGCAGAAGGGCAACAGTGCATGGTGGCAAAAGACAGCAAAAGCACAGGAGCAAAATGGGGGGAGCGAGTCTTTTTCTTCCCATATATCGTATGCCTGATCCTCACCCTCCCGCGGCAGTGCAGCCCTCACACCATCTCCATGCCCTCCTCTCGCACAGGATGAGGATGTTTAGGAAGTGAGGATCCTGGCCCCCTAGCTGAGTCGCTTCAACTTTTGAGCTTCTCAAGTTCACACAATGTATCCACCATTCCACTGAGTCTCAAGACAAGGAGCCCAAAGATCAGCTGCCCGCCTCCTCTCACAGGAGAAAAGTGCCCTCCCAGGAGGCTCATCGGAAACCAGGAGCTGAGCTGGCTGAGCATGCAGGATGCCACAGCTCGGTCCTTGCTCTCTCCACCCCACCCCACCTTCCACCAGGCGAGGTCATGTTCCCCTGGCTCCTGACCCCTCTGTCCCTCATCAATGTGCCCTGCCTTGCAGATAGCTCATGTTGCCTTAGTCCTCCTCAAAAAGGAAGACAACCATGTCTCAGACATGCTATGTGATCACATGTTTCACAGCTTCCACCTGAGTTCAACGACCCACATGCTGGTTCCAACTGATGTGTTCTCTGACCACATCCCAGCACCTTCAGTCACTCACAGGGCTTGCTTGGCTGTGCTACAGAGCCTGCAGGTGCCATTCGCTGTCCCCAGCTCAGAGTGTGGAGGTGGGGCCAGCTGTGACCTGAGGCCCCATGTCCCTATCAGTCTCCATGAGGAATGATGGGGGTAACAAAGGTTACTGGGAAGGAAACCTGCTCACCTTCTCCTGGATGCTGGTGCTGAGCCTCCTCAACGTCTCCTGGAAGTTCTGGTTCCGTGGCTCGAGTGTGGCACAGCGCTGCACGTCCTTGAAGGCCTGGTCCAGCTTTCCAAGGTGCTCAAGTGCTTGGCATCGCCGATACAGAGCCTTGATATCTGAAGAGTTGATGTCGATGGCTAGAGAAGGAGCACCAACAAATGCTTAAGGAGCTGCCTTGCCCTGTTCACCTGCCCCCACTCATGTGGACTGCCCGGCCCACCTCTTTGTTGGGGAGATGGTAAGAGCCCAAGTGGGAAGACCAGAAGAGGGCTTAAGCTCTGTCTCATTGATTTCTGATGCTCCATTTCTGCTACAGAATCCTCACCAAGGGCTCATCTAATCTGTGCTTTTCTCCTGCAGTGGGAAATTCTCCCCTCGGGGCAGTTGGGAAGTGCCCTCAGGAAACCCTCTTCCTACCCAAAATACACTTTGCGTAACTCTGACTTTCTGCACATGTCAGGACATATGAGAACCTGTACTGTAGCATCCTGTAACTTAGTGGTGTCCCAAATTTTCTGATCAAGGAGATTATGGGGCCATAGAGGAAAGTGATCGA
>NW_004524648.1:11437145-11452881 GCF_000260255.1 Octodon degus | reverse complement strand
GCCATCTGTCAGGATGGACCAGCCTGGTCAGCTCGTAGCTCCAGGCCCCGAGCAGGGCTCCTGGCCTGAGATCCAGAACTCCAGATCCAACCGCACCAGGGCGCAGGGTGGGGATTCTGCCTGGACTGGACCCACTCCCAACAACCCCGAATCCTGAAGGGCACTACATTGGCTTGGACCTTGGTCCCCGTTGAAGAGGTATCCACATCCCTGTGCTTCCTTTGTCCCCCCTAGCCCAGTAGATGAAGCCACCACCCCAGAGGCCTGAAAGCCCTCAGCGCCTCCTCCTTGTCCCTCCCAACCAGCTCACCCTCTCTGCAGTGCTGCCTCTTCCCTCTGCTACACCCCCAGGCTCTCACATTCACAGTGGCCAGCGGCCTCTGCCTCCTCTTCCACCCTACAGAGGAGATTTTATCACCCCAGCTAGTGGCTCCACACCATATTTGGGCACAGGAGCAGGTGTCCCTGTAGTCTGTCACTGATACTCAAGGCCCTCGCCCTCCCCAGAGTGGACAGTCATGGCCACGTGGAGGAGCTGGCCATCCTCTTCCCCTTGACTACCCTGGCTGGGGTGGGGTGGAGGTGGGGGCTCTCTGACATGCATTCTCCCAAGACTAAAAGAGACAGCAGAGACAGGAACCACCTCCCCCAACACAGACGCCCCTTGCTGGGCACAGCTCTAATGCCCCTTCCCCACCTCCCTCCAGATAAACAACCTCTTCCCCCCTTCCCTGCTATTTTAGGAGCAGAGTGACAGCTGATAGACAGGCGGACTTGGACACAGAACAGCTGCCCAGGTCCTCAACCAACTGGAGACTTCCAGAAATGTCTTTGTGGAGGGAGGGGAAGGCCAGGAGGAGGAAACATGCTTGCTTCTCCCATTGGTCCTCGTTTCCTGTGCCTTAGCCTTCTCCTCCTACCTTTGGCTGTTGAAAATGTCCTTGCTTCTCAGGAAGACCAATAGGACTGGCTACCTCAGGGCAGCCTGAGTGGGCTGCTGTTTGGGTACTTGTGCTGTCTGCTGCCCTCCCTCTATGACTGAATCCGTTAGCCACGTCCCCCTATCTGACATGTGGCCAGAGGTGGGGGGCTGTGCTTCTCCCCCACCAGATGGAAATCTCATGGGCTGGAGACTGAGAGCTGTGACCCCCACCTTCCCACAGGGACCACTCTTCAGGTTTCCCTCATCAGAAGAGGACCCTCTTGGGCCTGGTGCATTCACCACCACAGCCGGGTTGTCTGGGACAGCCAGCGGAGAGGCCCCAAGGCCTAATTCCAAGACTGTCTTCATTGGATGCAGACATCCCTCCTGCTCCCCAGGGTGTCCAAGTCAGACCCAGAATCTTCCTCCCAGAGGCCAAGGGCAGTAGCTCTGGCAGCTTGGCTCCCCTGGAGAAAGAGAAGCCTGGCAGAGTCAATGCCTGATGTGTGCTTTCTGAATGAATGAATGAATGAATGAATGAATGAATGAATGAATGGCATCTTCATGCTGATGCATTTCCCCATTCACCTCTACTCTTCACTGTTCCCTATATATCTCCAATTTACCTGAAAGAGACTAAACAAGATGCATAGACCAAGTCATCCACCCTATATTATGTTCTCTTCCATGACCTTGGACATGTGGAAACAGAGTTAAGAGATCTTGGACAGGTTCTACTGTCCTGCTGAGTATAAGGCTCAGTTTAACATGTTTTGTTTTGAGATGAAATCTTGCTATATTGCCCAAACTGGTTTCAAACTCCTGCCCTCAAACAATCTTCCTGCCTCAGCCACCCAAGTAATTGGGACCGCAGATATGGGCCACCATCTCTTGCTAAACATGTTTGTTGAATGAATGAATGAATGAATGAATGAATGAATGAATGAATGAATTCCCTGTCTTGTGGTATCACAAACCATAAGCCTTATTAATGGAGCAAGCAGTGAAGTAATATTAAAAGATCTCACCATTAGCAGAGACCTTTGGTTCTGTGACTTTAGAGCCAAAGATCCTAGATTCAAATCCCAATTCAGTAATTCCTTCCACAAGCATTTCCTATGCATCTTGTATATACCAGAAACTGAATAATGGAAGCAGAGAACACTCACAAAGACAAAGAATTATGTCCTAGTGTCCTATTCCCTTACCTATTCCAAGTGTCTCTAACAGGGGCTGGTGGGATGGCTCAGTGGTCTGAAGCACCTACTTAGAACAAGCTTTAGCAAAAACCCGGGGACCGCGGTTCAATCCCCCAGCACCACATGCCAGCCAGCCCTGCCCCCGGGTGGGCTGAGCTGGCCACACACACACACACACACACACACACAAATAAATAAATAAATAAATAAATAAATAAATAAATAAATAAAAGTGTCCCTAACAGCGTGTGGTATAGAGCAGGCACTCAGTAAAATAGGTTGATTGAATGACTAGAATAATTCCATGGATCTGTGATTTCTAGTTTTGTTGTTTGTTTGTTTGTTTGTTTGTTTGTTTGTTTTTTGCGGAACCGGGGATTGAAATCTGTGATTTCTAACTATGAGGAAAAGGAGGATGTCTGAAAAACACAAATCTGGGTAATGTGATGTTTTAGAGAAAAATTTCCTGAATGAGAAATGAGTTAATATATAAGTAGAGTTCCAAAAGCAATATCTGGAAGAGAGCAGGTGGTCATACCTTTGTTGAGTGGGTGGATGGATGGATGGATGGATGGATGGAAGGAAGGATGGATGGATGGATGGATGGATGGATGGATGGATGGAAGGGTAGGTGGAGAAATATTAAGGAAAGTTGGAAGAATGAAGAACTGTTTCTGAAATAGCTGGCGAGGGCTACCCTAGCAGAATTCTACAGGCTGGGAGGCTTAAACAACAGTCATAGACTTTCTAGCAGGTCTGGAGTGGAGAAATCCAACATGATGGCACCATCACTGTTGGTTTCCGGCAAGGCCTCTCTCCTCTGCTTGAAGACAGCTGTCTTCTCAGTTCACAGGGCCTCTTCTCAAGTGTGAGATCTAAACACAACGGAGGGAGGGAGGGAGGGACAGGGACAGAGAGGGGGCAGAAGGAGCAGGGAAGCGCTCTAAATTCTGTTTCTCTTCATTTATTTATTCATTTATTTATTTATTTATTGAATCTTCTCATCCTCTTTATTTTTATTTATTTATTTATGTGTGTGTGTGTGTGTGTGTGTGTGTGTGTGGCCAGCTCAGCCCACCAGGGGGCGGGGCTGGCTGGCTTGTGGAGCTGGGGGATTGAACCGCGGTCCCTGTGCTTTGCTTAGCTTAGCTTGTTCTCAGTGGGTGCTTTAGACCACTGAACCATCTCACCAGCCCTGTTTCTCTTCTTATAAGGGCACCAACTCTGTGGGATTGGGGCCTTGCTTTTGTGACTTTACTTAACCTTTACCACCTCCTTAAAGACCTATATTCTTTGATCTATGTATTTGGGGAAAGATGGCTTAGTCTTTTTTTTTTTTTTTTTTGTGGAACCAGGGATTGAACTCAGGCCCTTGCGCTTGCCAGGGAAGCGCTTATTCCACTGAGCCATTTCCCCGCCCCGATGGCTCAGTCTTTAAGTGCCCCAGACAGAGAAAACTGTTTATGGAAAGGCCCAGGTTCAGGAAGAGCCCAGAAAATGCCAGAAGGATTTGATCTTCAAGAGAGAAAGGTGGCTGGAGATCTCAAAGCTGAACGCCATACACAGGAGCCTGGTCTATTCCTACATGTCAGAGAGCCAGGCCAGGGTTTTAAGGGAAACACTTTGTCAGTAACAGATCAGGTTTGAGGGTTGAAAAGGGGAGTGTGGAGAATGCGTGAGAGGAGATGTTTGGGGGACACACAGGGAGTGACGGCGACTCAGCATCATTAATGTAGCTGTACAGCTGCAGAGAACAAGCAACTAGGTGAGGCACAAAGGACAGAGCCTCCAACCGCTGCAGGACAGGGAGCCAGGGACGGCAGAGCGGTTGCTGAGGAGCCCGGGTGCCCCCACAGGAAAGCTCCCATTCGCCGCGCTCCGCGTCAGACCCTCGTCTGCAACACGGGGAGAAAAGAGGGCCGTGAGAACTACATGAGCTAAGCCCTGCCGAACCCCGCCTGACGCAATGCTGCCATGCTTTCGTAGTCCATATTTTCAGAATGTAAAGCCCACATTCATCACCGAGAACTAGTACCTATCTGTAACACACACATCTGGATTCTTTTTACCCCCAGAGCGCCCAGCCTGTGCCTCTCCCCTTTGCCTCTCGACGCAATGTTATCATTAGCACGATTCTCATTCTGTACAGTGTTGGTAACTGTAGAGACTGATTGCTTCTGTGCTCACCAAATATTATTCACTGGACCCTGCCCTCAGCCCTATAGTTGGTTCCTGATTTTATAAGCCACCCCTGAAGGGGGAGGCTGCCTGGAACACAGCCCATTCAGCCTCTGTCCGGCAAATTAATTTCTCTCTTAGCTCCTCGGTTTCCTCCTCCGTGAAACGGGGCAAGAATTTGTGTTGTTACTGCATTCTAAGCACACAGGAATTCACGAATTAATTAACGAATTAATTGACAGGGCGCCAGCAGAAGCCGGGCGCGGCGTGACTCCACCTCCGGACGCCAGGGGGCGCTGTGGCCGGCGGCGGCCGCTCTTGGCACGGAGGCGGCGCTCTGCTTGTCCCGAGCCTTTCTGTTCCACGTGGGGAGGCAGGATGGCGGCGGAGACTGTGGTGGGTGTGAGCGCGTGGGGCGCGGGCGCCGCGGCTCGGCTCCGGCCGGGTCCCCGAGGCTGGAGGGAGGCGAAACGGAGACCTAGCGGCCGGGCGCCCGCGCTGACAGCCGCCCTACTTGTTCGCTCAGGCCGAGGCGGCGGCGCCCGACGTGCAGCGGCTGCTGGTGCAGTTCCAGGATGAGGGCGGGCAGCTGCTGGGCTCCGCGTTCGACGTGCCGGTGGACATCACCCCCGAGCGGCTGCAGCTCGTGTGCAACGCGCTGCTGGCGCAGGTGAGCGGGCCCGGGGGCACCGGGACACCGAGGGTCGGGGGTTCGAGGGCCCGCCTGTTCGGGACCTGGGAGGCCGACGTCGCCTGGGTCCCCACCTGTCGCCCGGAGAGGACCGGAGATGGCAGCAGCGCGAAAGTACCTTGAGCATCAGATTTCCCTGTGGAGAGGATGCGTTTGTTTGTTGGCACCGGAAATCGAACTCGGGACCTTGCCCTTGCATTTTGCACGCGTTGAGTGCGGTGGTACCCTCACTCCTCGTCACGGCCCCAAAGAGGAGACACTTTAATTTTCTCCGTGTGACAGCGTGAAAGTATTAAATTATTAGCTCAGTGCTGCGCAGTAGGTGGAGAGATTTGGAACTGAAACCAAAATCAGCCTCAAAAGCCGTGCTCTTAACCTTTTAGCCAGTTTATGAAGAGCTGCTGTCCGGGAGGTGTGCCCGAAGTGCAGCTCCTGGACCAGACCTAAGCCAGCCCCAAACACGGGTTTGTTGAACGCACAAATGAATGGATGGATGGATGGATGGATGGATGGATGGATTTCCTGTGCTCATGTAACCCAGACCCTGTGCTTCACTTTTGGAGCATGCAACGAGGGAGTATTAAAGGATCTCACTATTAGCAGAGAGCAGTAGTTCTGTGACCTTAGGGCCAAGGGATCCTCGATTCAGATCCTGATTCAGTAATTCATTCCACAAGTATTATACTTCCGGAGTGACTGCGCTTTTAACCAGCTGTGTGAATGCTTGTTACACAGGTGCTGCATGGTCTGTTGGTCTGGAAAACACTGTATAATGTGCTATGCTAACCTTAATCCTGGACTTTACCGTTCTTTTTGAAGAATCTACATTAGCCGTTAGCAACAAGACTTTGAACTAGTTACTTACATGCTCTGAGCCTGTTTTTTAATCCATCAAGAGGGGATATTAATGTCTGTTTCCCAGGGCTGTTGTGAAATGCAGATAAAAGGTTTCATGTCATATAAGTGACCAGAGATTGCTCTTCAAGGATTAAAAATATCTTGCTCAATGCAGAATCGGGAGGTTATCCCAAGCAGGGATAAAGAAGGCAGTGGGACACAGTCCTTCTGAACAGCAGCAAGCGACCTGGGCAGAGGTGTTCTGTGCACACCCTTTGTCTCAGTCACTCTTCTCTCGTTACTGGGCAAATACCCAACACTCAAAATGAAGGAAGGAAAGGCTTATATAGCTCACAGTCACTGGAGGTTTCAGTCCATACTCAGCTGACTCCAAGGCAAAGTGGCACCATTAGCGGAGAGCAACCTTTCGAGGTGGTGACAAACAGCAGAGAGCAAAGGGCATGGCAGCAGCTCAGGCAGCTAGCCAGCCTCTGACCCCTCCTTGCCTTGTAATGCAGATTACCTGCCCCAGGGCAGGTGCAGCAGCTATATCCACCATAATCAATCGCAAACTCCAGAAGCTGCCCCAGGACTGCATGAGGCTGGGGGGGGAGGGGGGGGAACCTATACCCAAACCATAACACCCTTCAATGTAAGAGCTGTCTTTATGTTTGTCCTTCAGGAGGATCCCCTGCCCCTGGCGTTCTATGTTCACGATGCTGAGATCGTGTCCTCCCTGGGGAAGACCTTGGAATCCCAAGCAGTGGAGACAGAGAAGGTCGTAGACATCATCTACCAACCACAGGCCATCTTCAGGGTCCGGGCTGTGACTCGCTGCACCAGCTCCTTAGAAGGTCACAGCGAAGCAGTCATTTCTGTGGCCTTCAGCCCCACAGGAAAGTAAGGACAGTAGCACGGTTGTGGAGATGGTAGCTAGGCTCGGCATTTGACTAGAATGGGGAGAGTCGGCCAGAATTAACATCAATGGGGCCTCAGGGTGCCTATCTTAGACTTGAGCTCTAGGTTCAAGTGCGAAGTAGGGGACTTCGCTATTGAGATTTGGTCTCTAAAGCCTAGAGGACACCAGCCTTTAAGAGAGCCCTTCCTGGACTTCATACTGGGGATCCCAGCTGCAAACTCAGCTCTAGCCCTCCCAAGTTATATGGCTTGGACAAATCACTTCACCTTCCCAAGTTTATTTCCTTGTGAAACTGGGATTCCTTTCAAAAACTTTTTTATAAGACTAGAGGTTTGTGGGGCTGGGGAGATGGCTCAATAGAATAAACACTTGCCTGGCAAGCACAGGGGCCTGAGTTCAATCCCCAGTTCCAAAAAAAAAAAACTAGAGGTCTAGCCGAGCAATAGAAGGCCTGCCTATGCCTATCCATGCAGGAGGCCCTGTGGTTGATACTGAGTATGGCCAAAAAAGTTGGTTACTGTTTCTGTCGGAAGGGTAGCAGACAAACCCATGCAGTGCACACCTGTAACTGTAGCTACTGAGGAGACTGAGGCAGGAGAATTACACATCAGCCTTAGTCAGCCTACTGAATCCTGTCTCAAAAAGGGCTGGGGGAGTGTAGCCTGGTGCTCCCTGGGTTCCATTCCCAGTACCACTGAAATGGGGGGCAGAGAGGGAGAAGTGGCCTCAGCTGCAGTTGTGACCTCTCTTCCCAGGTACCTGGCCAGTGGCTCTGGAGACACTACGGTGCGCTTTTGGGACCTCACCACGGAGACACCACATTTCACATGCAAGGGTCAGTATGCCTCTAGCCACTTAGAGGACCTCTGTGCAGTGGCAGGGCGCTGATTTGCCCTGCCCATTAGCTCCTAGGGTGGTCTAGAGCTGATTCCACCCCTTAAGATCCAGTTCAGTGTCGTCTGTCCCCGGGTAGAGGCCCTTACGCCTCACCACCCACTTACAAACTAGCAGACACTGGGGCAGAGTTAGTGTGCGCCTGTCAGGAGAGCCTGACCTGGAAGCAGAGTCCAGACTTCAGCATGCATGAGATCACCCAGAATACAGATTGGTAGTAGGTCCCACCCCAAGATCTTTTGGGTTGAAGGTAGGACCTGAGTTTTGTTTGTTTTGTACTGTAGATTGAACCCAGGATCTTGTGCTTGCCAGGCAGGTGCTTAAGCCACTGAGCTCTCTCCCCAGCCCTAGGACCTGAGAATTTGCATTCCTAATACATTGTAGGTGTGCTGATGCTGCTGGTCTGGGGACCACACTAGGAGAATTGCTATTATATCCCAGACTAGCCAGCGACCGCTTGTGCGCAGGGTGGATCCCTGAAGTCTTAAGCTTGAGTTTTCACATCGGGAAAGTGAGCATAATTCTTCCTTTGTTCCCTGTGTTAGGTCTGTTTTGAGAGTTACAAGGAGTGATGTGTGGAGACCCTTCACACCACAGGTCCCCCACCTCTGTGGCACTGGGTGCTGTGATGGAAGACAGTTCTTCCACAGAGCAGTGGAGGGGGATGATTGAAACGTGTTGTTTATTGTGTACTTTATTACTGTAAAGTACACAAAATAATAATTATAGCTCACTGTAGTATAGAATCATTGGGAGCCCTCAGCTTGTTTCCTTGCAGCCAGACCTGCATTGGGGTGATGGGAGACAGGGAGTGTTGTTTATGTCTAGTCGACTCCATAATCTTGCTGTCAACCTCCCTGCACATGTCAGTCTGCATTCGGAGCTGCTCCCCAGTACTAGCATCACTGCCTGCGCCCCACCTCACATCACCAGGCACTAGATTCTCCTAAGGGGCGCACACCCTAGGTCCTCGCCTGTGCAGTTCACAGTGGGGTGTAGCTCCAATGAGGCTGTAATGCGTGCCCCCCGACCTGACAGGAGAAGGCCTTCCGGGCCACAGCGTGAGCAGTGAGGAGTGACTGTAAACAGATGACGCTACATCCACTTGCCTGCTGCTCACAGCCTGCTGTGTGGCCTGGTGCCTGTGGACCGTGCCCTGGTCGGAGGCCCCTGAAAGTGACAGCCGTCTGCAGCAGGATGTGTGGTTCTCCCTTGGCCAGGAAAGCCTCCTGTGTGTCCTTTTGTTCTTCCACTCATGTGGCGTTTAGTTAGGGAGTGTCTACATGTCCCTTGTGTTGCTAGTCCAGAGGGGAAGATGGATGGGGTCCCTCCCTTCTTCCCTGCTTTTGTAGGACACAGGCACTGGGTCCTTAGCATATCCTGGTCCCCAGATGGCAAGAAGCTGGCCTCCGGCTGCAAGAATGGCCAGGTAGGTACTTTTGGCATAACTGGGCAGGGGCTTGCGACTCCCTTGGGCATTCAGAATCAGGTTCTGGGGTCTTGGGAGGGGAGTAAGCTAGGGGACCTCTGGTGGGATAGTTTAGAGAGGTTTAATTTGGTGAGTTTCTTCTTCAGATTCTCCTATGGGACCCAAGCACAGGGAACCAGGTGGGCAGGACGCTTGCCGGCCACAGCAAGTGGATCACAGGTCTGAGCTGGGAGCCCCTCCATGCGTAAGTGACACTAACTCAGGCAAATGGGAGGCCTCGAAGCTGCCTCCTTCCCCCTTAATGTGCCTCTTTCCCTGAGGGACAAAGTGGGCATCTAGATGCCAGGGACAGTTGCTGGCAGATGGAGGATGAGGCCTTCCAAGTCCCAACCTGCCCTGCAGTTTGGGGGAAGCTGCTTGTCTAGGCCTGAAAACCATCTTGCAGGCCCCCAGATCATGGGACAGGAAGCTGTCGAGATATTGTGCCCAGCCTTTGAGTTGGGGATGGGAGGTGAGATGGGCAGACAGGTAGCCAGGTCAGAAAAGTTGCATCTGCTTTCCCTTTGCCAGGAACCCTGAGTGCCGCTATGTGGCCAGCAGCTCCAAGGACGGCAGCGTGCGGGTCTGGGACACAGCTGCAGGCCGCTGTGAGCGCGTCCTCACCGGGCACACGCAGTCAGTCACCTGTCTCCGCTGGGGAGGGGACGGCCTTCTGTACTCTGCCTCCCAGGACCGCACCATCAAAGTGTGGAGGGCCCATGATGTGAGAGCCGGGAGGGGCCGGGTGCCCATGGTGGGAGGGCACGTGGCACGTGGGTGCAGTGTCTCCTGAGTGCGCTGGGCGTCCCGTCAGGGAGGTGCTTCTGGGACAGGGGGTTCTGGCATCAGTGCCACACTGCTGTGAGAGTTCCAGCAGCCCTGTTAGCATGCCAGGCTCTGGGAAGTCCTGCTGTGGGAAGCCTGTTTAGATTTTTGCAACGTAACACTTTTATTCTGGTACATTTCTCTCACAAGTGGAGAGGGACTTGGGCCTGGGGAGTAAGATCACAATGAGCAAGATGCATGGGTCTTGGTTCTCCCATGCCGCCCACCCATCTTCTGCGCCTGGCCTCCTAAGGGTAGAGTGGGGTGGATGTGTGTCTGACGTATCTCACTGTGCCGTGGGGTGTGCCGTGTGTGTGTCTCTGTCTGTCTGCCTGTGTCTGTGTGTCTGACTTGGCCCCTGGCCTGGGTGGGTGAATGTCTGAGCTCTCTCCCTTCATCCTAGGGTGTGCTATGCCGGACTCTTCAAGGCCATGGCCACTGGGTGAACACCATGGCACTCAGCACCGACTATGCCCTGCGTACAGGGGCCTTCGAGCCTGCTGAGGCCACAGTCAATGCCCAAGACCTCCAGGGGTCCTGTGAGTGAGTGGGAGAAGAGGGGAGAAGGCTGCCCAGGAAGAAGCCGGTCCTGCAGCGGAAGGGACGTTTCAGCCGCTTGTGTTGGATCTTCTAATCAGTGTTGTTTCTCATCTCTCTCCCTGGGATCTGGACACAGTGCAGGAGCTGAAGGAGAGGGCACTGAGCCGGTACAACCTTGCGCGGGTGAGCGCATGCCCCTCAGCACCCAGCCCGTCTTCTTGCTCTGCTGCCCGAGGCACTCGCCGCTGACCTCTGCCCCCCTTCTCACCCTGCTCACAGCGAGCCTGTTCCGAGGAAAGGTTCTTGCATGTGCTTGTTTGCAGTTCAGTCTTATGATGCTGGAAGCATTTTACTTTGTGTTTTATTTGCTTATTTATTGCATTCCAGGGCACTGCCTTTTAAATTTTACTTAGTTTGTAACAGGACACATTTGACGTGGTGTGAGGTATAAATAAGGCAGATCCTGACACGTTTCCCATCTGGAAGCATCTGGTGCTGCCAGCACCTGTGTCTCCTCGCGGAGACTTCATGTGTACCCATACGTGTCTCCTTACAGACGTACGACCCAGATAGCAAGTCCATTCTATCCTGTCTTACTATTATATATCTTAGGAATCATTCCACATGCACGCATAGGATTTGCTTTCCTTTGGGGGTTACATGCAAGCGAGGGGCCGGCCAGGCCCCACTCCCGCGGCCCTGGCCTCTGTCCCTGGTATGTGTGATCGTTGTCTGACCACATCCAACACGGTGCGCTTTCCGCTGCCCCCAGGGCCAGGGTCCAGAGAGGCTTGTGTCTGGCTCCGATGACTTCACCTTGTTCCTGTGGTCCCCAGCAGAGGACAAGAAGCCCCTTGCACGCATGACAGGACACCAGGCCCTCATCAACCAGGTGCTCTTCTCTCCTGACTCGCGCATCGTGGCCAGTGCTTCCTTTGACAAGTCCATCAAGCTGTGGGACGGCAGGACGGGCAAGTGAGTTGAGGGCTGGGCTGTTCCTCTGTGGGCAGTGGCAGGAGCGAGGTGATGCCACCTCCCACCTGTGTAGCCTGGGCTAAGGTTTCCTGAGCCTCTGCTTCTCTTCTGTAGTACAAGGACATCCTACCTCTCAGGAGCTACAAGGGTGAATTAGATGGTACTAAATGGACATTAAAAATAGTCATCCAGGGCCAGGAATATCCCTCAGCAGCACAGTACCTGCCCGGCAAGTTCAGGATCCTGCATTCAATTCCTGGTACCCAAAAAAAAGTGCTAGTTCACTCCATATTGAAGGAGAGAAACGGCCAAGGGCCAGGCATGCTGCAGGCCACGAGACGATGAAAAGTAGCTGGGTTAGTGATGTAGTCAGTGTTGTCTTCCTCGGGGTAAGGTCCACAGACAGGTGCATTGGCACTTGCCGGAGCTTGGTAGAAATGGGAAGTTGTGGCCTCCAGCCTAGCCTTGGGCATCAGAATCTGCATTTTATCAAGGTTGGGGGGGGGGGGAGTCACAGGGGACCCTGATGCATGCACGTGATTCTGCTGCCAGTTGAGGTCTGAGAAGGCCTGGGGAGGATGTTTAGCATCCTCAGGGTTAGGTAGGTTGGTGGTGAGGCAGAGACGGGTGCAAGAAAAGGGAACCCTCGAGAGTGATGAAGAGGAACTGATGGGTCTGGCATTGAGTGTTTTCATGCAGCAACTCCTTGAAGTATTTAATTCGGTTTTTTCTTTTCTTTTTTCTTCTCCCCTCCCCTTCCTCCTCTCCTCCCCTCCCCCTCCCCTCCCTCTCTTCTCTTGGAGAAAACTGCCCAGGCAGGTGGTATTCTTGTATCACCTCAGCACTGGGGGAGGACCAGGAGGATCACAAGTTTGAATCCCACCTGGGCAACTTAGCCAGATCATGCCTCAAAATAAAGCAGGCTAGGGCCAGGGAGATAGCTCAAGTAGAATAAGTGCTTACCTGGCAAGTGCAAGGTCCTGAGTTCAATACCCAGCATGGCAAAAAAAAAAAAAACAAGCTAGGCTAAAGGTGCAGCTCAGCGTGAAGGCCCTGGGTTTTATTGACCTGAACAAGATGGAAACTGAGCCTCAGCGAGGCCTATGGCTGTCACCTGCCAGCAGGCCGCTTCAGGGGTGCTGGGCAGGCGGGCTAAGCAGGTGGCTGCCTTGGCATGTGAGGCACGCGGGTCCGTGCGGGCAGGGAGGCCTGGCTAGAGGCATCGTGAAGCAGCTCCTTTGGAGCTTTGCAGCGTGGTTGTGAACACAGCAATGAAAATGCCGAGGCATGGGGGCCAGACTGCATGGTTTTGCAAAAGGTCCCGGTCATTCTGAGAGGCAGCTGAAGTTAGGAACCACTGGTGGAGTGGGGACCCTCATACCTATCTGAGGATCTGACATCCATCTCCGTCTTCTCTGGCCCAGGTACCTGGCTTCGCTGCGTGGCCACGTAGCCGCCGTGTACCAGATCGCGTGGTCAGCCGACAGCCGGCTGTTGGTCAGCGGCAGCAGTGACAGCACATTGAAGGTGTGGGACGTGAAGGCCCAGAAGCTGGCCACAGACCTACCAGGCCATGCGGATGAGGTAGGGCTGACCCCACGGACAGGGTACTGAATTGCATGTGGCCCTCCTCCCCATGGCACTTCACCGCCCCACCCCTCCTGGTTTAGGTCTACGCTGTCGACTGGAGTCCAGATGGCCAGAGAGTGGCAAGTGGTGGGAAGGACAAGTGCCTGCGGATGTGAGTGTGTGGAGGCAGGGGCTGGGGTGCCCCGTCCCCGCCCTCAGTTAGTCCCTCTGCATTCTCTCCCTGTGGCATGGAGTTCTGAGGGACCTTTCCCGTGCACCCTGTCTTGAGTGGTTTGTGGAGTCAGTTTCTCGGTGGCCGGTGGGGGCACCAGAAGACTCAGGCCACTCCAGCAGGCATGTCTGGGTCTCCAGCTCGAGGCAGTACGTCAGGACTCTGGAGTCCTGAAACCAGAGTTCCGGTCTTGGTTGTGCTTTTGAGTGGGCAGGCAGGGAGGAGTTGGTTAAGTTTTCTCTTGGGACTTAGCAAGCCTTACATAGACTAGAGGATCCCAGATAGGAGGGTGAACACCTAAAGACCTCACTGGTGGCGGGCATCCCAGTGGCCACGTCTGCATGGAGGTCTGGGCTTAGACAGAGATGGTGCCAGGCGAAGGTACACTGCGGGCTCCTCCAATTACAGGCAGGATTCCCATCTTGTTTCCCTCCTGTCTCCACAGATGGAGGAGATGACAGTCCCTACAGTGCTGGACCCAGCCTTTGCCCGCTACCTCCCTGATAGAACAAGGCGGGGGGGTGGCAGTGCATGCACCCTCCCCTCCAGTGGTGGCTTCGATGGCCACGGCATCTTCCGTGGTTCCCCTGCCTGTAGCATGCCCCAGAGGTGGAAATCAGGGTCTCAGGAGGCTAGCGGTGAATGTGGCCATGGGCAGCATTCTGTTCCTCACTGATGGGGAGTGGGGTGGGAGGGAGGGCAGGCTCTGTGTGGGCCCCCCTGCTGGTCCCTGCTCCTCCTGTGCTCAGTTCAGACTCCAGGTTCTGTGGCCAAATAAATAACTTATATTTTGTGTGTGAGTTTTAATTCTTTGTTATAGAATCCAGGGCTCGGCTGAGGACTGCTAAATCCATGTGGCCTCCTCCCATGCTCTGGATGACCCCCAAGCTGTACTGACTTCCTGGAAAGCAAGGGTGGAACGGCAGGTGAGAGGCTGTGCTGTCTGTGGTCTGCAGCACTGTCAGTGAGCTCGGTGTGGCTAGGGATGGAACTTCGGTCTCGCTCACTGATGGCCGCAGCACGGACACCGCCAGCCCTGCTCCAGGATGCTTCGGCCTCTCGCGCCCCACAAGTACAGCCTGCTGAGCACTGAGCACTGCTGGGCTCAGGCCGGAGAGAGGACAACCATGGCCATGGGGACCTGGGTGACAGCAATGTGGGCAGCGCTGGGAGAGCTGTTGCAGGTGTGGGCATGATGTATAGGGAGCACTGTTCTCTGGCCCTTGAGCCTTTCCAAGCTGGGTTTAAAGCACCGCCAAGTCCTTTGAGTTGTAAGCTGTTGCTAGTAGTTCTAGCAACAAATGAATAGAATGCCCGTGCAGACCTCCTCGGACTCCTGACCAAGACTGCGGTGGCGTGCACACTTAGCCTCTGCTTCTTCCTGCGCCAGGTGCCAACCATGCACAGGTTGGTCCTCTAAGCTGTCCTTGTAGGAAGAGCTCAGGGCTTGGGCACATCTACCATCGCCTTCCTTCTTACCCTCTCATAAGCACATCTTCCCTCTTAGCTGTGGTTCCCAGCCTCCACCTTGCACCTCCGCAGTGAGGGTAAAGGGAGCCCCCAGCCGCGGAGCAGCTCCCTGCTGCTGAGTCCCGGTTCCGCTGTGCCCGTACTGACCCTGCACCCAGGCCTGCAGTCTCATCCCCATACTTTAGTGAGCTCCCTGGCCCAGGAAGCTTGTCACCTGCCCATGCTCTCCCTTCCTGTAAGAGGAGGAGCCAGAATTCAAGCAGAAGCTGCCCCTACTTGGACGCTTTGTGCTGCATCCCTCTAGAGCTCAGATCTAGTGCTGATCTTCGGCCGCCACATCTGTCCACTGCTCTCAGTCCTTGTGAAGACTGCCCCACAGGGCAGGAGCGAAGGCAGAGCCAAGGAGCAGGGTGGTAGCAATGTCCCCACAGTCCAGCTACCCTCCATTCTACTCCACCACCATCCTGACTTCATCCTGGCAAAAGCTAGGAGGTGGGTGGCAGCCGGCCTGGCGTGGCTGAGGCTGTCTAGAAGCAGGAAGCAGAACTTGGGGTTGCTGGGTGACGTGCAGTTCTTTAATGGGGGTGGGGAGCTGCAGTGTTTCTGGGTGAATTTGGCCCTGGCCCAGGGATGGCCTCGTACCAGTACCGCCAGGCCCTGCGCTGGCAGGGTAGTCAGTCCGTGATTTCTCTGGCGAGTTTAATTCCTGAGGGCCCTGGGCCAAGGCTGATGGCCAGCCAACCAGGGGTGCCCTGGGCCCTCAGCTAGTAGGGAGATAGGTATTCCAGGTCCTCCACCTTCCGCATGTCCTCCGGCCCCATGCACACCATCCTCCGCTGGGGTTCCTTGCGCTTCACAGTGATCTGGATGGGGCTGCTCTCAGGGAAGCTGCTCAGGTCCCTGGCCATAGTTGAAAACTGAAGTGAAACAAGAAAACCACTTCTGCTTTAAAAAAGAAAAACATCTCTGAATTCCTCCCCAGACCCAAGCCTGGCTCTCCATTTCTATCATCTTTTT